>NW_012142412.1:2379886-2402755 GCF_000956105.1 Propithecus coquereli
AGAAACTCTCTTAGCACCATGGAGATTGGTATTACGTATCTATTTTGGTTTTTCCTTCCTTTGTGGTTTTTTTCTTGGAAACATGAGTTTGTTATAGATGAGATTACCAGGTTTTTTTTATTTGATCGTTTTTACTTAATTGCTGTTTTCTTCTGTTTTTCTATAAATGACCTGTAATTTTTTTCAACATCAGTGTGCTTTCCTACGCATTGTCAAGGCTGGGTTTTTATTGCCTTGAATGCACGTTTTCATTTACTCTGGTGTTTGTGTTTGTTTTCTCACATGAATTTCTTCTCTGTTCTCTCCCTTGTCACACCTTGGCTGCATCTCCTATCTCAATTTTTTGTCTCTTATTTCGTTAAAAGCCACGCTTCCATGAAGTTTTAAGAGAGCACAGAGTTCCATAGTCTGTGGTTTCACAACGCACAGCCTAGATCCCTCGCATGCGCGGTTTACAGTAGGGTTCTCGCTCCTATGGGGATCTAATGCCGCTGCTGGTCTGCCAGGAGGCGGCGCTTATGCCGTGATGCGAGTGATGGGGAGCAGCTGTCAGTACAGATGAAAGTTTCTTTGCCCACCGCTCACCTCCTGCTGTGTGGCCCAGTTCCTAAAAGGCCACAGATCAGTACCAGTCCACAGCCTAGGGGTTGGGGACCTCAGATTTAAAGTATACAGAGGATGTACATAGATTATATGCAAATACTGCACCATTTTATATAAGGGACTTGAGCAGTCACGGATTTTGGTTTCCACAGAGGTGCTGGAACCTTTCCTGTGCAGAAACCAAGAAACTACTGAACATTTTTCTCATCTGTGGAACAATAGATCCTTTCTTTCATGCTAGTTTTATTACATTTTGTTGTGGTGAGAACACTTTACGTGAGATCTACCCTCGTAATGGGTTTTTAAGTGTACAGTGCAGTATTGCTGCTATAGCCACAGTGCTGTAGAGCAGATCCGTAGAACTTACTCATCATGCATAACCCAAATTGCATACCCACTGATTTAGGATGAAATCCTAGTCAACATGCAGTGACGTGGCTAAACCTGGAGGACTGGATGCTAAATGAAATAAATCAGTCACAGAAGGACAAATGCTCTGTGATTCCACATATATGAGGTGCCAGTGCTTTTTTTCATAGACTCCACAGTAGATTAGTTTTGTTTTTTATCTCATTCTCAAACAAAGACTTTTCTGTACTCAGTGTTTGTCTACTGACGGATTCATCTCCTCTCAGTCCACCTGGTACTGGTGGAATCCCTTTCTCAGACCCAAATCTCGAGAGCTTTATTGAGTTTCAGAAATCTGGGAATGACTGGGTATGATTTCTTCCTCCATGTGATCCACCTGTTTTTGCAGTTGGGTGTAATTTCTCCTGCAGATTCATAATGTTTTCAACTGATATCTTTCTTATAGCACTTTTGCATCTTTTCGTGTGTTTTCTAAGGACATTGCAGGAGAAATAGGCAGAGAGTGGATCTGGTATAGCCAGCAGATCACCATGCTAATTCCAAAGAGTACAACTGTTAACCATATCTGTTGCTGTGTCTGGTTTTCCCGTTCACCCCAGGATGGTCATCAACATGATTTAGATTGCTATTGGCTTGCATCTCATTACTCACAGTTTCAGTCTTGTCTTAGAAAATGAAGCAATTAGCAAGAAAAGTGAAGTTGAAAAACCTCAATGAGGAAGAGGAGGTGAGCAAGGAAGAAAGTAAGTGCAGAATCCAGGCAGTGACCCTCTGATCTGGCTTAAATTGCCATCGAATAGCAGAGCTGAACTGTGGTTTCCCTCAGAGTTTGTTTTCTTAAATTCATCTCCACTCTGTCATTACTTGACCACAAAGGGAAAGTGTTCTATAGTCACTAAATTACTTGCCTGAACAAGGAAGGAAGTTTATATCGGTTTAATCCTCATTCATAGCTATGAAAATGCACCCTCTCTTTCTCCTGAAACTCAATTCATTATTGGAAAATCCCACTGCTAACATGAACAAATTGAATTATTCCATTGGGTTTTATTGCTCTAAAAAGCACTTCCTTCATTGTTGAGAGAAACTCTATAATATATTAAGAGAGGAAGAATATCATAACATAATTATGAGGATGCCCCATGTAAATTTTCTCCCTAAAGATTTTCCTGTGATTTGAGCCTTTGACTAATTAAGTGCATTTTATTATTCTATTATACCAAATTTTAAAACTTTGAAGGAAAACCATGTTCCGGGTAGAACACTGAGTTTTGGACCCTATGCCTGCCCCTGTAATGCAAGCTCAGGCTAAATATCTTCTTTTACATGTTCTTGTCATGACTAAGTAGTAAAGTTCATTTTTTCTCCTAGTTTATACGCTCTGGGCATTAGAGGATGGCAAAAGTGCTTACTGTCATTCTTCCTGTCTCTTGACATGTTAGTTCCATACTTTTTTAATTAAGATAAGATAGCACTGGGAGTAAAAATAAGAATTAATATTGATTATATTTTAACAGGTCAGCAATACTTGGTCATTTTGCTAACCTAGTAACAGACCTGCTCCCTCTTTCACATGTAGCATGCATATCTATCTGACTTTTCAAGAAAAATGTCTTCATAAAACTTGGCAAATTAAAATGCTGAGTAGAGGAGCAAATATATGCATATTTAAAAACCTGCAGAACAATAATGAGACCAAGTGTGAACTAGGCTTCCTTGTATTTATCTCTAGCTTTAAAATTCCTCACAGAAATCGAGCATTTAAGAAATAAGATTTGAGAAGCGCAGCATTTTTCGTGTTCCAAAATTCCATATCCCGCATTATAAGGGAAAAAAATGTTTTATTCAAGCCGTCATGTTGCAGTTCCGTAGCCTCTCCAACAGATTCCTCATTTAAATGTGTGTTCCCTGCATACACGCGCCTTCTTTGTTCTTTCTCTGTGTGTCCCCGGCCGCCATCATAGATGCTGCCACCAGGAATAGTGTGTTTAGGCTCTATGGAGAGTAGTCGCGTGCTCCTTGTGTTGCGTCATTCAGAGTCGCTGGTAGGCCACTGTGACACTGAGAGGCAGAGGGCAGTGCTGTCATTGGACGCATCTGCTATGCTGAGATGATGCGCAGTCCTGAGGTGTTGAGGACAAGCTCATCTCAAGGGTGGGAAGTGGAGCAGAAGGATAGGCTCAACCACATCCACCTGCTGATATTCGAACGTTTTTTTTTTTTTTTTTACCTGTACATATGGTAATTTCATAGGATTTAGCCTCATACGTTCCTCTTCTGCTATTAGTGTTGAAGAGATGTTGAAGGCTAGGGACTCTAATTAGGGTCTTCCTCCTCCTCCTCTTCCTCTTCCTCCTCCCTTTCATCTTCCTTCTTCTTGTCAGGAACTGTTTGGGAATATGATTTAGAAATCCGCAAGGAACCTCACAATCAACTTTCTCACATTCCTATTTTTTCCATTATAAGTGGAAAAAAAACCAAAAAAGGCAGCAACACTGACAAAACCAAAACAGGCAAGGCTGAGTCAGCAGTCATCTTGGAGGTCCTTTTCCAGTTTCAAAGCTCTGTAACAGGGACTCTATGAAGAATCATTCTAACCGAATAGGATTTGACTGAGTATAAAGCTGTGAATCTCCCAGTGGCTGGCTCTGGGAAAGCAGAACTGTGTGTGCCAGCCACGACCAGAAGTGGTTTGGGCTGGGAGATCTGGAAGGTGAGGTGTGATGTTTCTCACCCCAATTCCGAACTTACCCATTGCCCGCTGCTAACACTGCAGTGCTTTTAAATGTCGAAGGTCAAGGTCTCAGTTCACACAAACCTAAATGGCATTGTGCTCTCAGACTGCTCCAGTTTTTTATCTCATTATGTACAAAATAAATTCCACGTTCTTTAGTATGACATTTAAGGCTATGAACAGAGCTGATGCTACCCTTTCTGTCTTTCATGTGTTATTACTATTCTGTCTGCCTGTATTTTCAAGAAACACACACACTCACACGCTGTGCTTGAACCATCCTTGGCTTCTTGCCATTTCTAGAACATGTCTTGTCCTTGTATGACCACAACCCCTTACTCATATTGTTTTCCTGAACTTGAGAAAATATACACAAACTAGGGCCAAGATGAACTTCTATCTTCTTTGTGAAATTTTTCCCCAAAAAATCAGCTCTCCAAGCCTTTGCGGTTTTATACAGTGCCACCATGTCTGACTTTGGGCCCCTTAGTCTTTTTGTGCCAAGTGACTATCTGTGTTATACACAGGTATCTCTAGCTCATACATTTTTGCATTCTCTGCCTGTGGGATGTATCTAGTACATGGTAAATGCTAAGTAAGTGATTTTTAACATTAAATAATAGGCCTTTACAGATGATGTGTAGGTAGGTATCTGCTTCACGGTAAAGTATATGCTGAAGGAAAAATGTTTTCTAGGGGTGCTAAAAAAAAATAAAGCAAAAAACAAAGTCATTAATGGTAGATGGTTGGTTCTTAAAAATTATATGAGAAATATCATAAGTGCAGTTCCAGCATGAATTGAAAATCAAGGCTTTGGATTGGCAGGAAACAAGCAGAAAGCAAGAATTTTATTATGAACTGTATAATGAATCTCATCTGACTTCCTGAAATCTACAAAAATAATTACATAAAAGGAGCAAACTCAACAATTTTTTTAATCACAAAAATGTTTCATAAGCCTTTCATAAGAAAAATGGAAATCTTATGCATTATTTTCCTATTGCTGTTGTAACAAATTGCCACAAACTTAGTGGCTTGAAACAACATAAATTTATTATCTTACAGTTCTAGAGATCAGAATTCCTTCCAGAGTTTCTAGGGGAGGATCCCCTGCCTTGCCTCTTCCAGCTTTCAGAGAACCTGTATGCCTGGTCTCTGGCCCTTCCTCCTTCAAAGCCAGCAGTGTAGCATCTTCAGGTCTCTCTCTCTCTCTGACCTCTGCTTCCTGTACACATCTCCTCTGACTCTGACCTGCCTTCCTCTTTCTCTTGTACAGCCCTTGTGCTGGCTGGCTCACCTGGCTAATCCAGGCTACTGTCCCTATGTCAGCATCCTTAACTTCATCAGATCTGCAAAGTCTCTTTTGCCATGTAAAGTGACATCTTCACAAGTTCTGGGGATTAGGATGTGGATATTTTGGGAGGACCATTATTCTGCCTAGCACATCTCATGAGATCAGAAAGAACTCAGTCTTCTCCAGGTATTCTAATGATCTGGACAGGCAGTCTTTCATTTCATATTTGAAAATTAATGATGTATCCAGGGTCATCTTCCTTCCTTCTTTCCTTTCTTCCCCTATTTTTTTTAGGTGATTATCAAGTCTCTGCAGAGGTTCGGATACTATTTTTAGCTGAAGTTAGTTGTACCAACAGAAGTCACTTGGCCCAACCATCACCTCTTTAACTATAGCTTCAGGACAAAGCTATCGGGATAAGACTGTCACCCAAAATCCTTTCATAATATATATAACAGACTTTTGTAACCAAGTTTGAGCATCATTTCAGAACATTTATTGAACACTTCAACATCCGCAATGTAGGCAAAGTGCCAACAGAGAGTCTGCCCTCTCGATACTTACACTTTTTGACAGATCAGACTGTTGCAAAGAGATGTACAAAGAAGAATCTAGCAGCTGAACAAGCACGGAACAGGGATGTGCATTTAAAAAGCAAATGTAATGGGCTGACATTATTTATAAGCTGTTTGTGGTATACCAAGCAAGGGACTGTCACAGGAATTGCATTTTGAGACAGGGTGGGATTTGGGGAGTGGGGTGGGAGCGGGGGAGACAGATTTTTGTCTGGGTGTCACAGCTTCCTGAATTTGCAGTTTCCAATGGATGCCTTGGCAGCCTCTCTGACGCATTAAAGTCCCTGTTGCCAGGTCTAAAATAACTGGGGACTGGCAGAAGCCTAGAGCTATTCCTTTCCAGATTTGTAGCATTGTTATTTTTTCTAAATTCCACTTGTGGAATGTTTCATGCCAATCCAACTCGCAGAGCCATCTGATACGAGCACATCATCCCATAAGCATTTGTGACAGTCGGTGTCACTATGCATCTTTTTTATCACCCTCCTTTTTACAAGGTATCACAGATAGCACGCAGAGTTCAATTGTGATTAATAGGACTCTTTCGCCATTGACTTCGCTCGGCCCAGTGTACTGAGAAAAATGTGGTGGCTGATAAATCTCTTGCGGTAAGAGCTGTGTTATGCAAGCAGTTTGGGCAGGCGTTTCGGCGCATATTATTATGACAGGGTGGTAGTTTGCAAAGTTCAATCGAATCGCCTAGGCCTTTTGTCCAATTGATTTTGCTTCCATAGAGCAAGGAAAACAAATACCGATAGTACGGAAACCCATGTTCACATGGTAGAGATTATCTGGCTGCTGAGATATTTTTTAATAACCACTTTCCAAATGTTATAGACACTTTGGAAAGATTTTTCTAGTTGTCCTTGTATTTTTTTTTCCCTTAGAAACGAACACATCAAGGCTTCTGGTAGAATATGAAAACAAAAAATTACAAAGTGTCTAGGAAAGTCCTTGGCGGAAAGGCGGAAGTGTAATTGTTCTGTGTCAACTTTGGGTGCTGCCCCTGCGTGTGGGGAATGGTTTAGCCTGTCACGTTGTATATGTGCATAAGATTTATGGATAAAATGGGAAATGATTTACGTTACTAAATTTCTAAATGACGGGCGATGTCAATGGTGAAAAATGACCTTGGGTTAGTTGGGAACACAAAGGACATAGGCATTCCTTCAAGGCATGACTTACTTACTGGAAACATTCCAGAGGAAATTTAATTGTGCTCGCAGGGTATTAAGGGGCATCGAGCAGGCTTCCCTGTGAATTGAATCCTCTTGGGGGAGGAGTTAGGGGAGCAGTTTGATCTCACACTGTAACTTTCAGCACAGCTAAAAATTGCCATTTGCTTATAGAGTAGCATGCGATCGTAAGGACCACTTAGATCGATGAATTCCGATCTTTGTGCATGTAACAAGGAGAGAGCAGAGACTTGTATTATGTTTTACATGAAAGGTTTTTTTATGGATAAAGAAAAAAGCAAAGCCCACCTTGTGCAGCCTCCTTCAGCACTTCTTTTGTGTGTTCCCTGAACCTAGAGCTGAAGAGTCCCTGGAAAGACTATCCCCCCAAACTTAGGGATGTTTTCATGACCTCATACCTTTGCCTGAGCCATCCCCTCTGCCTGAAACACTTCATCTTTCTGGTGACCTTCTGCTCATCCTGCAAGACCCGGAACACATAGTCATTACCATCTCTCACAGAAATCAGTGAGTAACTCTTTCCTGAAACACCCTTGCACTTTGTATTATTTCTTTCCTAACCGATTCATTATTGAGCTACAACATGGTCTGTCTCCCCCAATAGATTGTGGGCGTCTTGGGGTAAGCCCCATGTCACTTTGATCTCTGTATTCCTATCCTGCCCACGCAAATCCGAGACCCTCAGTAAGTGCTTATTAAATAATTGAATGAATTTGTGCCTGTAGCGGGAACACCAGCCAAAGGGAGGACAGTCCATCACCCTCTTTTGTATTCCTTACCTAGTCAAAAAATGTAAAACTCTTAATGCAAACCCTTCTCTGATGAAGAAAGCAGAAAAAGGTTGTGAAACTTAAAATCCTCTAATATAAAATGTTCATGTGGGTAGATCCAACAGAGAAGAAACTAAGCCTCAGGGATTTTCACTCTGAAATCCTTGGATTTGCTTTCTTGTTGTTCTCACCTCTTCCCCATAATGCCGTGTGATGGAGGCATTTCACGGGGGTTAATCTACACGTAATGAGGTTTCAAAGAAATCATATACTGTACTCTACTTATGGGGCTCTGGGGTTTTTCTTTTCTAGGCAGCATGATACAAAATAGTGATAAATAAGCTGATGTTTATCACTGCAGGTAATGCTGCTTTTTTTTTTTTTTTTTTTTTTTGCCATCCCTAAGCAAGTACGTATTGCCGTGAGTGGTTTCTTCATTAAAATCGGAGGTTTCACACATGCTCTATGAGAACTGGGGAATGTCTGCTGATCAGAAACATGTAAAATTCAGGTGATGTTTGATTTTTGAAAAAAACTCCAGTGATCTCCGGCCCACATCAGTCAGCCCTTTGCTTTCTAATCAAAGTCATGGTCAAATGTAGCCTGGGATCAGGCACTGATCTTAAGAACTCACTTCGGCCAACTCTAGCCATGCACCTGCTGGCCAAGAAAACATAAAGCATCTCCCTCCCTCCCAGGGGGTGGCCACGGAAGAGTGCCACACAGGAGAGTCTCCCAAAGTAACACGGCTTAACCTCTGGTTCTAATTCTAAGCAAAGTAAATAGCTTGTCCGAAATCTTCAAGAACCACTTCTCTTCCTAGAATAGTACAGTCTTCCTTGTACGTGATAAACATGGGAGAGTTACCCTAGAAAAGTCCTAGACAAATGTGGATCAACTTGAAACTTGTAGCCGAAAATCAAAGGTATGCAGATTCCTGAGATGTAAACAATGGGGTCAAAGTCATGACGAAGAGGGTTTTTTCCCCTCCAAACCCAAACTTGATAAATTTTAATGACATATGGATGTGGTTAGTTCTCATGATTTTTTTTACTTTCCAGTTCAAAATGAGCATAAAATGCATGGCCAAAAAGAATGAGAATAATGACATACCATGTTTGAAGATCAACATGACGATTGTCCGGATTTCTGGAGATCTGTGTTATTTCCCTATAGCATTAGATCTGGGCTTGGATTGCTCAGGGGCGAATTGTCCACACCATGGGCGGTGAGGTGTGGAGGAAAGACCCACAGACTCAGAGTTCATGGACATAGGGGTGCATGTTCCCTCTGCCCCTCACCAGCTACGTTATCTGGGCCAACACATAAGACTGGCTGAGCTTCATAGGATGCCATGGAAAAAATGCTTTGTCAACTAAAAAGCTTAATATAAAATTCAGTTGTTCATTGTAACAATTATTCTTGAAACTGTTGCTTTATGATTTTACTGATTTTTCCACCCAGTCCAATTAATGTGCATGACAGTTTAGTGTGTGTGTGTGTGGGTGTGTGTGTGTGATTTGTCCATTTGTAGAAAGAAAACTCTTTTTGAAGCACTAAGCACCCCTCCGCCTTGGAAGGAGGGATGTTTGCTGAGAGAGCTGAACTCTGGTCTGGGTTACTGTCCACGTCCATGTGCAAGGTGGTGTCTTTTCCACAGCAAGGAAGAGAAAGGAAAGTGATTAAACAGAAGAATGTAGTGGGGAAGCTTAACATTCATTGTGGGTTTTTTTCTCATGTGTTTAAAGTTATTTCCAGAAGATTAGAGATACATACTTTAAGAAAGAACAAATGTAAGTAATTTCTGGACTATCTGTTTAGGATTATTCACACTGTTTATCTCATGCATTAGTGTGAGCAACTGGGAATAGAGTGTGCTATTAACCCTCTCTGAAATAAATCCTTAGCCAGAGGAGGTCACCTGTGGGGCATGCAGTATTTAACCAACTCTGATAGTCGAACTCCATGGAAGAACTACTGTCAGTGTTGGACATGACAAAATCCTAAAGATTTCTCTTTCATTATCAACAATGGTAAAAATAATAATAATAAGCACATTTAGCTAAATGTATTTTATGTGCCAGTACTAGCTACTTACACATATTAGCTCATGTAATTGCATCCTTATAACAACCTTGAGAGGTATGCGTCCCAGTTCCTATTTTTCAAATGGACAAACAGCAGCTCAGATAGTTGGCATATCTTGGACAGCATTTAAGAGGCGGAGCTGGACTTCAACCCAGATCTGACTGCAGGCCTCGGTTCATTCCACTCCTCGGCTGCCGCTTCGGTGGTTATTAGCAACACCAGCAGATGGGATGGATTTACAACAACAGGCCTGGAGGTCACATCACCTCTGGCTTTAAGTCTCAGTTCTGTCACTTAGTACCTCTGTGATCTTGGAAGAGTGTGTTAATCACTCCAAGCCTGTTGTTCCATCTGTAAAGGGTTGTTAATAGCAGACCATCAATCCTCACGGGATTGTTAGGGGGACCAAATGACACCGTGTATACTGAGTACTGGAACATATAAGGCCTTAACGATCATTGAATGGCATTATTTGCGAGGCTTATTCTTTAAAATATGCTTGTCTTAAAGTTTTGTATTAAGACACGGGCATTCATTAAGTAGCATAAGCACTGATACGTAGTGAAACCTTAATTTAATTAGTGCCCAAATAGAAACTCTTAACTATCTACATTGTTTTTTTATTGCTTTGTTGAACTCCACTTTCGAGAGCAAGACACAATTAATATGAAAAGAAGAAAATAGCGTGGATTTGCTAAAAATCCAAACGGCTTCTAGAATATTTTTAGGGTCACAATCAGAGACTGTTTGAGCAGGAAGCTTCCCTAGGGACCACAGATGGCCAGTCACTGATCCAGCTAGAAGCCGGGACCCAGCCCTGTGGTCCTCCTACCTCACCCTCGTACCTCTGTCTACAATCCTCACTCATCTTCTGCGCTCGCTGTTGAGCACACACCGATGTTCAGAATGACAGTTGCTCAGGTCCCCTCCACCCACAAGCGAAAGTAAACTTTTTTTGTTCCTGTGGACAGTGACCACTCACAGTGAATTGCTTCACTTTTAAGAATGTTTCAAGCCATAAAGGCTAGGAATAGAAATTTCAATTTATTTCAAATTTCAAATGTTCCATTCCCCCAAACGTTCTGATTAATGGGTTTTTTATTGTTGTTATTTGCCTTATATAGCAATGGCAAAAGAAGTTGCCATCGTGACTTGAACTATCTGGGATACAGGGTGAACTTGGACAACTGGTCACTCCCCTGATCTGTCATCGGGCTCTACTTATCGCTCCAATTTGCTGGAAAACTACCAGTCTCGCTGCTAAGTTGTGTAGATCCATTCTGGAGGAGGGCATTGGGTATCAATTTAGAAGATAAAAAACATACAAAGATGACTTTTGTTGCTACTGTGTAAGGCTAACACAGGACAATGTTGTGTTTGTCAAGGAGGGTTAGGTCTGGTTATTTATTCCTTACTTTTACATGGAGGTAACAGGAATTGAAAGTAGAACAGAGAATGTGCCAAAGAGGAAAATGTTCCCCTGGTTTTTTTGTGACTGTTTCCTCTTCACTGTGTCCTTTCTAACACTGGCTCCTATAGGACACCCTGGCTAGCATTAGAACACACTAACATTTTGCTTTGAAGCGAGATTTAGAATTAACTGCCCTTTAAATACAGCAGCAAATTAAGCCAGCCCAAATCCCAACGAGGGAGATCAGTAAAATTCTCATTTCACAGATGCAAGGCATTTCACGCAGAGACGAGAGAGAGGGTAAATTACTCGCTCAAGGCCACACAGCAAGTACTGAGTGGCTTGGAGCAATTACACATATAGAAAGATCTTAATTACTGGAGCCCTAAGATTACAGGAGTGTCATGATATCGGAGGCACCCAACAGTTACTTTGCGGTCCATGCTGGTTTCTTTATCAACTGTCACGAGGTCGGGAACAAAAGCTTAAACCCAGGAGTCAGGCAGGAATAGAATGCAGGATTAATAGGGGACAGAGCTGCCACTGTGTTCTTGTATAGGAATGAAGGACCTAAAGCGGTGGCCTTGGTCTGCTGCACTGGTGTCCCAGGGCAAGCCCAGTCCAGGAAGGTAAGCACAGGGCCTCTTCCACAGTTTCTGGATGAGAATGACTATTAACCATCACAGGAGTGAGTGTGAGTTAGAACCTTAAAGATAGTTTTAGCAAAAAAATGTTTTTAACCTGATTCTTATAGGGCCAAGAAAGTCCAAGAGATAGATTTTTCATTTTGGGCAAAAAAGAATTGGAAGTAATCTTAGAAGTTTACCACTTTGGGCCAGAGGCCAACACTTGAAGCACAAAGAAGACGAATGTGAGCTTTAAAATGGATTATGAAGAGCCAAATAAAATAAAATTGGGGTCTGAGTATAAGAGTTGGTAACGTGCTACTGGATTTCCTGTGATGAATCATCTAACCAGTTCGAGAGCACCAACATGATGGTTTTAATGTAATGTCTAAAATTGCTAAGCTTTGATATTGTAAGTAACCTGACCGCATACTGAGATTCTGAGTAACTCGATTTTTCTGCTATTGTTCTGAAGTGGGTCTTCTTTATCAAAGCCACAAATACACAGGCAGTTTAAGAGATAACGTGACAGTTCCTTTAGCACAGAGATTTCACAGGTACTGGTTTTTGTCACTTTCCATCATACCAACAGGTCTGAATTTTAGGCAGTTGATAATGAAGACATTTCTGAACTTAGGAAATACATAGTTAATTAGAAAGAGTAAGTTACTGTGATCAACTATAAAATGTACTCCCTGAAAAAAAGAATTTGTATTGAACACAGGCAGCTTGTTGGGCGTAGTGTAAATGGCACTAAGCCAGTTCCTACACTCTGCACAGCAATAAGTTCCTACTTTGTGGTGAATTCACTCTGATGATGAATCCACTGGAAATCTAATATTATTTCATACTATGTTTATAAGCTGGACAATGTCCATTTAGAAACCCAGGGCCATATTTTTAAAGAATTTCTTCCACTTTGCTCCACCTGTAATCTCTAGGCAACATTGTGAAGTGGAAGTCATACCAAGTGTCAATATTGATTGAGAACTGAATATGTGAGTTGCTACCTGCCTGGCACTGTACTGTGATATCACGTTAAATCCTCACAAGGGTCCATATTTCACTACATTTTACAGATGAGACACTGTACAGTTATAAAGGTGATGCAGTATGCCTGAAGTCACATAGCTGATAGGTTAGAATAAGGACTTGAACCCAGGAGGTCGGATTCTTGAGCCCACAGTTCTCTGCTGTCTCTTTGTGGTCACCATGGACTTGCCCTCTAAGGATACTTTCCCAAGAAAGAAATATTAGCCTTCTGGATGTGCATTTGACAGTATTATCCACTCTACACATTTTTAACCTTATCTTGAATTGTAATTGAAATTGAAAATGTATTTTCCAGTTCAAGAAAATTTAGCTGGGGGATTTCTGCTTGTGACCAAGATGAAGTAGCAGGGACTAACATGTTACCTTATAAAATATATTAAATATATATATTAAAGTATATATTTAATATGCTTTTAAAATATACATATAAAAGTATTTGATATACTTTTAAAATATATTTAATATACTTTTTGAAATATATAAAATATTTTCGGAAAAAATAGTTAGCAAGGCACTAGACACAAGACAGTGAATGACAGTGATCCTTCAGAACCCAAAGAGGAAAGCTCTAAGTTGCTCCCAGTTGCTGTCTTGAGAGAGTTTCCAGGTCGTGGCTCAAGGTGTGGGGAGGTGAGAAGGAGGAGCCTAGGGGACTCCCTGAGTTGAGGAAAGCTGATAGTCTAAGAAGACCAAGGTGGCTGGAATTCACAAGACAGTACTGGAGAGCTGAGGGATGTATAGAGTAAACATGCCCAAGATCTGCAGAAAGTCTCTCTTGAGTACTCAGCTTAGTGCTGGTCAGTGTATGCATGTAAAGAAACTACTGGAGAACCCTCTGAAAGGATTAAAGGACACAGTGACTGCCACTCACACAGGGTTGAAAATAGCACCCATTCCCATTAGCCAGACAGAAACATCTCCAGATTTACAGGATGGTGGGTCTAGTACATAAAGGGGCTTGCCTCAACGGTGGGGGATAATAAGCCATAAATTGAGCAGACCCAACATATGCTGCTTGCAAGAAATGTATTGCCAATATAAAAATATCATAAATAGGTTAAAAGTGAAATGATGAAAAAAGATAGAACATGTGTGTTGGGTTGAATAGTATCTATCCACAATTCATGTCTATCCAGAATCTCAGAATGACCTTATTTGGAAATGGGTCCCTGAAGATGTAATTAGTTAAGCCGAGGGCATACTGGATTAGGGTGGGCCTCATATCCAGTATGACTAGTGTCCTTAAAAGAAAAGGAGACACAGAGACTTGGACACACACAGAGAAGGACATGTGACAGCAGAGGCAGAGAGTACAGTGATGCAGCTGCAAGCCAAGGAATGCCAAGGATGGTCAGCAAACACCAGAAGTTAGGAAGAGGTGAGAGGTTCTTCCCTAGAGTTTTCAGATAGAGCATGGCCCTGCCAACACCTTCATCTCAGACTTCTATTTTCCAAACTGTGAAAGAAGAAATTTTTATCGTTTTAAGCCACTTAGTTTCTGGTACAGATGTTCCTCAACTTACAGTGGGGTCACATCCTGATAAACCCGTCGTAAAGTTGGACAATCGTAAGTCAGACCATCTTAAGTCAGAGGCTGTCTGTAATTACTTATGGCAGCCCTAAGAAGCTAATATAGATTCTGGTACTGGGAAGTGGCATACTGTTGTAAAAATAGCTAGTAATGTGGAAGTGGTTATGGAATTGGGTAATGGGTAGAGGCTGGGAGAATTTTGAAGCACATGATAGAAAAAGCCTAGGTTGCCTTTGAAGAGATTATTGGTAGAAATATGGGCACTAAAGATGCTTCTGGTGGGGGTTCAGAAGGAAGTGAACACCCTGGTGGAGAAAGTTTCTCTCATCATGGAGAATGCATGTGTCGTCATGAACAAAATGTTGGCAGAAATATGAACATTGCTGGTGATTCTGGTGAGATCTCAGAAGAAATGTGGAAAAAAGGCCATTCTTGTTAGAAAGCGGCAGAAAACCTGACCGAATTGCATGCTGATGTTTGGTGGAAAGTAGAACTTGTAAGTGATGAACTTGGATATTAGCTGAAGAGATTTCCAAACAGAGTATGGAAAGTATAGCCTGGTTTCTCCTTGTTGCTTATAGTAAAATGAGAGAGACAAGACATGAATTTAGGAAGGAACCGTTGAACAAAAAAGAATCCATGCTTGATAGTTTGGAATATCCTCAGTCTATCCAAATAGTATGTTCTGGAGACAGGGCCAAGGGTGTGGCTGGACAGACCTTTGGGGAAGAGATTAGGCATGTGACTGGTGGATCCAAGCAGCCATGTCCGCGGAAGCCAGAGATAGAGGTGAGTCATCGAGGAAAGATCCGTGGAGAATCCTCTGGTATTATGGCATGGGTCCCATGGCACACACGGATCAACAAGGTTTTTGAAAACATTTTATCAGCAGAGACAGTGACAGCTTGTACTGGAGGGAACAGAGATGGGATGAAATGAAAGAAGGACGTTGGACTTCCAGGGTCCCACAGACAGGAAACAGGCTGATGGAATTACTCAAGGACAAATATGATCTACTTTCAAGAAAAAGAAAGAATGGCTTCTAAAGGCAGAGTGGCAGAGGCAGAAACCAGAGAAGCAGACCCAGGGGAGGGGCCAATGTGGGCCCCACAGGCCCAGAGGCAGGAGCTAGCTCAGTCTCTGTGGGCTCAGAGCGTGGATCGAGCCACAGATAATTATTCTTAGGCTCTGAAAACTAATGGAACTTTCCCTGCTGGGTTGCAAACTTACTTTATATCAGTAACTCTTTTATTTCTTAAATTTTCTTCCTTTTGGAATGGGAATACATATCATATGCTTGACCCATCATTGCACTTTGGAAGCAGGATAACTTGTTTCCTAGTATCACAGGTCCACAGATGGACAGAAATTGTCCCAGACTCACTCATACCCAGAATCTAACCCATACCTAATGTAGATGATTTATACGACATTTGGAACTTTTTGAATTAATGTTCTTCAGAGGGCATGACCATGCTGATACCTTGATTTTGGACTTCCAGCCTCCAGAGCTGTGAAGAATAAATTTCTGTTGTTGTAAGCTACCTATTTTCTGTCAGTGTTTCTTGTTTTCTTACAGCAGCACTAAGAAACTAGTACATTCATCAAAAGAAAGCTGGAGTGGCTCTATTTAGAGTAGACAAAGTAAATTTCAGGGCAAAGACTACTTACCAGGAGTAACTAGAGTCATTTGATAAAGTGGTCAGTTCATCCATTTTTCAAGAGGGCATAGCAATCCTAAACTTTTATGCATCTAATAACAGATTCAAAATACATAAAGCAAAAACTAACAGGAGAAACAGACAAACCCACAAGAGTTGGACATTTCAATATTCTTCGCTCAATAACTGATAGGACAAGTAGACAGGAAATCAGTAAGAATATAAAATGATTGAACAACACTTGAAACAATTTGACCTATTTGACATTTGTAGAACATTACACCTAACAACAGAATGCACATTCTTTTCAAGTGCATGTATACAAGTGATACAAAGCAGGTAAATGACAAAAATTAATTAATTAGAAATCTCCAAGTATTTGAAACTAAGATAATGTATTTCTAAATAATCAATGGGCCAAATAAATGGGAATTAGAAAATATTTGATCTGAATAAAAATCAGAAACACAGTACATCAAAATTTGTAGGATAGCACAAAAGCAATGTTATGCAGGGCCTTTTAGCACTAAACCTCTCTGTTAGAAAAGTTCCACATCAATAACTTCAGCTTCCACACTAAGAAACTACAAAAGGAAGAGCTGATTAAACACAAAGTAAATGGAAGAAAGGAAATAATAAAGGTCACAGAGGAATAGAAAACAGAAAATTACAGAGAAAATTGATGAAACTAAATGCTGGCTCTTCGAGGAAATAAAAAAAAATTTCTAAATCTCTAGCTACACTGATGGAGAGAAAGCACAATTTATAAATACTAAAAATGAAAGATGTGACATCATTAGAGATTCTACAGATATGTAAAGGATAATCACAGATGTTATGAACAACTTTATGCCAGTAAATTTGGCAAGTTAGATGAAGATCAGCAAACTTTTTCTGTAGAGGCCCAGATTGTAAATATTTTGGACTTTAAGGGCCATGCATAGTCTATGCCACATATTTTTTTCAACCTTTAAAAATATAAAAGCATCCTTAGCTTGCAGGCTATGGGCCTACCCCAGACTTAAATGGATAAATTCCTTGCAAGACAGAAATTTTCAAAGCTCACTCAACAGGAAATAGATAACCTCTGAAGAGCCCCATATCTAATAAGAAATTGAATTTTAAATTTTCTCACAAAGTAAACTCCAAGCGAGAGCACTCCACTGGTAAATTCTACCAAATATTTAAGGAAGAAATAATAACAATTCTACATAAACTCTTCCAGAAAATTAAATAAGAAGGATATGATTCCCAATTCATTGTATCATATGAGACCAGCATCACTCCATTAGCACAAGCAAAGATGCAATAAGAATAAAAAAGCTACGGGTCAGTATCCCTTGTGAACATAGATGTAAAAATTCCAAACAACATTTTAACAACTTGAATCTAACAATTAATAAAAGGAACATTCGTCATGACCCTATTGGGTCAATGCCAGGAATGCAAACTTTGTGGAACATTCAAAAATCAGTTGATGTAATTCATCATACAAACTAAAAGAGAAAAACCATATAATCATCTCAATAGAGGGAGAAAAGGATTTGACAAAATTCTGCTTCTATTCCTAATAAAAAGTCTCAGCAAACTAGGAATAGAAGGGAATTTCCTCAATCTGAAACTTCCTCACTTAACAGTAGAAAAATATACTGTTGATATCACATTTAATGGTGAAAGACTGAATGTTTTTTCCCTAAGATCAGGAACAAGACCCTGATGTTTGCCCTCTCCTCATTCAACATCGTACTGGAGGTTTTAGCCAGTGCAGGCCGGAAGAATGCATTATAAAATTGCAACATAAAAGGCGCTTACATTGAAAAGAAAGAAATGAAACTTTTTACGGACAACATGATTGTGTAGAAAACTGGATGGAATCTTAATAAAAAAAGCTACTAAAACTAATAAGTTTCACTAGTTGGCAAGATACAAAATGTATACATGAAAGTAAACTGTATTTCTATTAATGTATACTACACCAGTTTTGATCCCATCAAAAGTGTGAAGTACTTGGGAATAAATCTGATAAAAGAGGTGAAAATCTATACCCTGGAAACATAAAACATTGTGGAGAAAATTAAAGACCTCAATAAATAGACACACTGGACTTGTGGCTCAGAAGGCTCAATATTGTTAACATGTCAATTGTCCCCAAAGGGATCTATGGATTTAATGCAATACCCATCAAAATCCCAGCTGGTTTTTGGGTAGAAATCATCTAAAATTCATATAGAAATGCAAAGGAACCGAAAAGAACCAAATAACTTTGACAAAGAAGAACGCAGTTGGAAAGCTAACACTGTGATTGCAAAATGTTATCAAGCTGTGGTAATCAAAACAGCATGGTCTTGACACAAAGATAGATTGATCAAGGCCACATAATAGGAAACCTGTGTATATGAAGAAAAAAGACCGATACGTATATATGGACAACTGATTTCCAACAAATGTGCAAAGGCAATTCAGTGAAAAAATGGCAATTTCAGTATATGGTCCTAGACCCATTAGACATCTATTTGCAAATAAATAAACAAACTTTGATCCTTGTGCTATATTGAGACTAACTCAGACCTAAATATAAAACTTGAAACTATAAAACTGCTAGAAGAAAACATGAGAGAAAAATTCCTATGACTTGCGGTAGGCAATGACTTCTTAGATCCAGCTCTAAAAGCATGATCCAAAAGCTGATAAGTTGTACTTCATCCAAAAAACAAAATTCTTCTCTTTGAGAGACATCAATAAGAGAGTGAAAAGACAAATCACAGACTAGGATGAAACTAGTAAATTATATAACTGATGAGGGAATTGTATCCAGAATATGTAAAGAGCACTGAAAACTCAACAATAAAAAAAACAAGCAACCAAAGAACATATGAAATAAGCACAGTTAAAGATTCCCAATATCATCAGTCATTAGGGAACACAAATTAAATATACAATGAGCTACCACTACTCATCTATTAGAATGGCTAAAAGTAAAAAGACTGACCTTACTGAATCATGGTGAAAAGGGGAGTCCTGGAGCTCTCATTCACCCTCAGACACTGCTGGGTAGGAAAATAAAATGGTACAATCACTTTACAAAACAGTTTGGCAGTTTCTTAAAAAGTTAAATATACATCTACCATTTGCTGCAGCTATTCCTCTCCTAGATATTTACCCAGGAGCTAGGAAATCATACAGTGTTGATACAAAGATGTGTACATGAATGTTGATAGCAGCTTTGTTTGTAATAGTGAAAAATGGAAACAACCCACGTGCCATCAAGAAGAGAATGGGTAAACAAACTGTGGCGTCTTTACACAGTGGAGTGCTACTCAGCCATAAAAGGGAATGAACTATTGATACGGGCTATGACCCGTATGAATCTCAAAATAATTATGCTGAGTAAAAGAAACCAGACCAAACGAAGTACATACTGAATGATTCTATTTATATCAAATTCTGAGAGTGACAGAAAGCAGATCAGTGGCTACTTGGGGACAGGAGAGAGGTGGGAGGAAGGGATTACAAAGGGGCAGAAAGAAACTTCGGGGGTTGATGGCACGTTCGTTATTTGGATTGTGGCAATAGTTTCACAGGTAAATTTACCAAATCCTACGCTTTAAGTGTATTCTGTTTATGTCAGTTATTCCTTAGTAAAGCTGAGAGAGAAACAGAGACAGAGGTGTAGAAAGAAAGGAGGGAAGGGAGAGGGAAGGAAGGAGGGAGGAGGGAAGGAGGAAGGGAAGCTATCAGAGAAGTGGTCTGGGAGGTTAAATTAGTGAAGGTGAGAATTTCTTCAAAGCTCCTCAAAATCATTTCCTAATCCCAGTGAGACTGGCCCTGACCAGGCATATAAGCTAAGTGACAAATACCACTGGAATGTTTGCTAGATTGTTCCATTTGCACTTATTTTTTTATAACTTCCCTGTGATATTTGTGGGACATGAAGTGTCTGCCAGCCCACTGTCTCAGAGAAAGCTCACCTTTCCACTCCCAGGATGTCAGATGAAACAATGAACAGCCACAAACACAACCCTGGTGGTATTTGCCATCTAGGACTTAGTTTTAATCCGTAGAAATGCCTCCTTCCTTTCTACTCACCCCTTACTGTGGAGAATCCCATCGATGATGGAACGTTCCAATAACCTGAATTAGGAAAACACAAATTTATAAAACAAAGGTGAGACTGATCACATTCCTTAACAGAAAGTGTCCCCAAAGGTCTACTTTAAGTAGGAAAGCTCCTTGAGGGAGTCTAAACATGAGTCGCTGTGTCAAACTTGGAGGTGTGCACATTTCAGAGATCCAGCTACACGCTATTGAGCCCCTCTCAGCAAGAGCAAGAGCGATGAGTTTTGTATAAACTGCCCTTGTTTTTGGAAGGGCCTCCAAGGTGTTAGGTGTCCACCCTACACTCTAGCCCCCCAGCCTCTTCCGGGTGGCCCTTGTGAAGGGCATCTTGGCAGTGGAGTGGAGTTGTACCAGGGGGATAGAGAGCCACCTGCACAGGGGCTCTTCTGTAGCTCCCCTAGAGGATGGGAGGCCCACGTGCAACTGTTGGCAAGGCCACCCGGCTTGATGTCCCCTCTTAGGGACCAGCTCATCCCCAGGCTTTGCACACCCACACAGCCATCATGAGTGACCCACTGGTGGTGCGGCTGGACCTGGCCCGGCTGTGGGTGTGGTGAGTCAGGAGCATCCATGGCTCCAGGTGCCCGGGGTGGGAGGCAGGAAGCAGGCACAGAGTGCCAGGCGCTCGCTGTCCTCCTCTCTGCAGAGCCCCCACCACTGATCAGGCAGCTGGGTTTCCTCTTGGGACTATTGCTGTCCCTGTGTAGACTCCAGTGTCCCCAGGCAATATCTTGTTCCTCTGTGGGTTCTTTTATTTATTTATGTATTTATTTTTGAAGGTGATTAATTGTGGGTTCTTTTATTTTTAAACAGAAACATCCTTCGACTGAACTGTATTATTCTGCAACTTATTCTTTTTATCACTCAGCATGCCTTGTAATTTTGTCTATTTGGACTATAGACATCTACCTGATTCTTCCTAACTACTCCACAGAGTGTCCGCAAGATTCACAGCACAGTTTATTTCGCCGCTACCTTGTCTGTGGGCACTGAGGTTGTTTCTGTTGCAGACAGTGTTGTGACGAAGGTCTGTGTCTCTTACACTCCTGATAAATACCACTTTACCTCCATAGCTGCTCTCAAAACTTCTGATCCATACTGACCTTTTTCATCAAGAGTATCTATGTCTGAGAACCTAAGAGGTAAATGTTTAAAGATCTAAGTAGAGTTGAGGAGGGAAACTTTTTCTTCACTTCCTGTTTCTCTCATTCTGGCTTTTAGGTGGCTGTAGATAGAGGTCCACCCATCACCCTGGTGTCTCTTGACTACGATTAGCCAGGTTTTGTGTCATTTTCTTGTTTTAACTGTGTACCTTAGACTTGGACAGACCCGGATTCAAACTAACTTCTCTGAGCCTCAGTGTGCTTATCTGAAAAATGGACGCAATGATTAATAACTATCTAACAGTGTCAGAGAGAATAAAAGAGATAGTGTATGTAAAATGCTAAACAAAGTGATTAAAACATAGTAAACGTGGTAATTGGTGGCCATTACGGAATAAATGATAAACTTCACAACGTAAATTGCATCAAAGACTACGTCAGTGTTGTGAGTATTGAGGGTATTTTTAGTAACAGCATTTTTTCAATGTATTAGTATCTTTGTCACTCATGATCAGTCTTGGGAGTGGGACCACTGTTTATCCAGCCACACACAACTACACATGCCCTTCTTAACCTCGTGCTAGTTGCCATTCGGGTTTGGTCTACATTCAGTAAGCTATTGATAATCTCAAAGTTGTAACAGATCTGAGAAGATCATCTGTTCCAACTTCCTCCTTCCCCAGGTGCCTAGCCTTTGTCTGACAATTTATTTCCCACCACTGCTAATTTAGCTGGATAAGTGGTGAAAATAGCCTTAATTTCCAGAGTTGTGTTACCTAATTGTCTTCTATCTTCAAAGTCATTCAGGTGATTAATTTTCAATTATTCCCTACATAAATGGGAAAGACCAAAAAAAAAAAAAAACTCTCATTGATGCAACATGTTCAGTGTTATTCAGTGTACTGGGCACTTTGGGCCAGCCACTCTGTGTTCTGAGTGTTGGTGACAGAGATGTTACAAAAGCAATCAAGTCCCTACCCTCATGGAATGTATAGGCTAGCATGGGGACCGAAGGCATGAAGCCAGCTGAGCTGGAGTCTGGGTTTATGAGAAGGTAGATTTCACTGGTCCTTATTAAGCTAACATTGACCATGTTACTGAACTGAGAGGCAGATTTGTCACCATCAGAGAATTCTTAATTTTGGCACTGCATAGATACGCAGTAAATAAACAAAGAGGACCGTGTTCTGTAATACACAAAGTAGAGAACATAGCTTTCTAACATAAGCAATTTTTTCCCAAAAACCTTGATCAAGAAAACATACTCTGCAAATATACCATTTCTTTTTTGCTCAAAGACACACACACACGCACACACACATAACTAAAAGGGAAAATATTCTTATAGCTTGCAACAGCCCCTGGAGATTTAAATACTGAAAACTTTAATTTGTACCAATAATTCATATACAGCTATATGGGGTGAAAAAGGTTAACGATGGAATTTTTTTAAGTATGTTCCATTGACTATAAATGGCAGATCTGACAGTTAAAATGAAAATTGTTCCAGAAGAAACTTTAGTCAAACTAATTATTCGAGACGTTATAAGGATGTATAATTATATTCTTCACCTTTTAAAAAAAAGTTTTATTACAAATGTGCTTTTAAAGAACAAGTAGAGAAATAAAAGCTGTAATTGTTCTTAATTATAGCTAACTGTAATTGCACTCAATTGCAATATGCTGAATATCACCAGTGGCTAAAGAAATTCTGGCATACAGACTGCACCCACATTCAT
>NW_012142412.1:2403155-2410532 GCF_000956105.1 Propithecus coquereli
CTCTCTCTCTCCCCTTAATTCTCAGGACTCAAATCAAGTTCTGTTTCTGCACATCCTGCTGAGGTCAAGCCCATCTGTGTAGTCAGAAGGACTAAATCTGAGTCCTCCAAGCTGACTGCTGACACTCTTGGAGCCTCATTCTACTGCTGTGTGTAATGGGAGCCCATGGGGCCAGCTTGTTCCTCCTTGAAGACAGTATGAGGGTAGATTTTAAAAAATAAAGGGTGGGTGTGGTGGCTCACACCCATAATCCCAGCACTCTGGGAGACCAAGGCGGGAGGGTTGCTTAGCCTGGGCAACATGGCGAGACCCCATTTCTAAAAAAAAAAAAAATTGTTTTTAAATTAGCCAGGTGTGGTGGTGCGTGTACCTGTAGTCTCAGGTACTTGGGAGGCTGAGGCAAGAGGATGGCTTGAGCCCAGGAATTTGAGGCCGCGGTGAGCTATGATCACGCCACTGCCCTCCAGCTTGGGTGACAGAGAGAGACAGCTTTAATTAATAAATACATACATACATACACACACACACTATTGGAGAAAAGTGGGTTCTTTAGCTTCAGGAGAAAGGAGCATTTTATTTTGTGTTTATAGCCATTGTTCTGATAATTAAAAAATAAAAAAAAAACCACAAAAAAAAAACCCAAGATTCCCCTAAATCACATCAGAACAACCTCTGTTTCTTTTCAATTTCCATGAATGGCTGCTAAAAGCTTTCAACCCCCTTGCCAGAGACAGCTTTGGCATAACTTCTGGGGCACTTTTTGAAGACAAAAAAATCTCTTCCACTGAGCCCAAGTCCCTGGCTGCAGGCTGGAGCTGGCCCAGGTGGAGAAAAGTCCCCTGAGGGGCGTGCTTTTGACAGAGGTCACCACGGCCACACTAGTCCCCAAACATGAGCATACCTGCCCCTTACTGCAGGGAAGCCGGTAGAGGCAAGCGAGGCCAGGCATCTTCGGTTCCGGTTCGTGTGCCTCAAAGTCCTCACGGTCCACAGCAGGAGGAAGTAATGTGACTCAGCTGATCACAAATATACCAGAAGCTCAGGAGTAGCTGTGGCCCATCTCTTCATTTGTGTCATTAAATCACTTCCTCCCAGATGGAGTCTGACTGTGGCTCTCCAAAGCCGCCGCCACCTCCTGCCTGGTTTCTGGTGTCTCCCTCCCTCATGAACCCCCAAGCATCTTCTGTCCTCTGCATCCTTCCCTGTGCCAGACCCCACCCCAGAACTGCAGGTGCTCAAGGTTCTGACAGTTGTCACATCTCCCTCAGATTCCTCTCCAAAGACAGTGGTTTTTGCATTTTCAATTCTTGGCAAAGGGAGCATCTCTAAAACATGTTCTTCCTCTTGCTAATATATCTGCTTTATCGGTCACAAATACTGGCATTGATTGTTCTGCTAATGAAGTCCGTTGGTATTTGTTTCACCAAAAACTCCCTCCCTTCCCTCCCCAGAAGGGGACCCGCGGGATGGGGCAGACAAAATCTCACCCTGCCACTTATCACTGCATTCATTTGCGCAGTAACCTATGACCACGTCTTCCCCACTAGATGGTCGAACGCATGCAGGAGGAGGTCTATGTTTATTTAGTTCCCTGCTTAATCTTGAGCACACACAGACTGACACATAGTAGGAGTTGTAGAAACAAATGTTGAACGAATGAACAAATGCTAATGAATGCAGCAATGATACTTGTTGGTTGATGGATTAGGCCATTAGTCAAGCATTACAATGCAGGCAGTATTTGCAAGTTTCTCTTTGATACAGAAATTATCAGGAATAGGGATGATTTTTCTCTAATTAAGAGGACTTATTGATGGTAGTATGTCCCTGGGAACTAATAGAGAAAAATTAGGCATTATTACAAAATGGGCATCTTTTTAAACTGATTTATCAAAGAAAAATTTTATTTTTGATTAAAAAGCATTTTGATATATTTTCTCTTAAGCCCATATCTGACTTGCAGTAAGCTTGGAGCAAGGTAATTCAGCAATATTCAGTGCAGAGTTCTTTTAATAAACTGGTCCTCTCCGTATTGCGGAAGCATAGAATTTGGAGAAAATACACCCGTTTGTTTGGAAGAGATGTCATGTTGCTAAAAAAAAAAAAAAAAAAAAAAAAAGGCTTAAATACATGTGCATACAGCCTTACATGTGCATTGTCTATTTGTGTGTGTGTTTTAACTTTTGCTTTTCGTTTCTGCAGGTAGAAGTTGGTAAATGAAACTTAGTGTGTCATTTCTAGGTTCTGGGACTGTCTTGCAGGACTCGTTATGTTTGCCATTGCTGGGGTCTAAATGAATGAGTCTTAATGAGCAGGAATTGTTACTAATGGCTGATGCAATACTTAGTGGCTATTAATTGTGGTCGAATCCCAAAGCATAAAGTGCGTGATGATTCATACACAAACCCGAGCGTGCACGGAGACTCGCTTCTCACAGTGCCACTAACAATGTCCAAGACAGGCTGCCGCCTCTTTGGTGGATTTCTGAGCTCAGTGTCAAGACACCTTCTTTGAAAGAAAAGAAAACAAAAGCCCTCTACACTATCTCGAAATGACAGAAGGGACACCAGTGCCATTTGAACAGTGGCCTCCCTTACGGAGGACAGGCAGGGCCAGATGGGCTCCTTTGCAGAGCTGATTAAGAGAAACCTTTGGCAATTTGATGTTCAAGACCCTTCCGCCAAGGACACACATGGAGGCACACACTCATGGCTGTTTTATACGAAGAATACTAAAATAATATGAATAAATCTTGAGCCAAATAAAATCTTAGCAAGGACACTAAACAGGACTTCCCAGATGAAAATGAAAAACTACCGGAAAGAGGCCAGATGGGTCAGTGATTAGATTGAACTAGTGTTCTGACAGCTCAGATTGAGCTCCTGCCTACTCACAGATGCGAGCTGCTAGTTCGAAACCCCTCCCAGTACGTTCCCGAGTGTTGAGAAGGGATGTGGGGATGGAAGGCCAGTCTTCCGTGGCGTCACCTCTCCGCAGGCGGGGGGCTGGGGCCTGTCTGGACTGCCATCAGTTAAACACCAAAAGCGTATCGAGTGGTTTGGAGAGAAACTCCGTCTCGGCAGACTTCGCACTCTAACCTGAGAGGCACAGGCTGGCAGGAGGAGCCGGGGTGGCCGCTCCCGTGCAGGTGTGTGAAGGCAGGACCACTTCCAAGGACGTGGCTGGCTAATGCTGCCTTCGCTGCCGCCCACGAGTGGCTTTGAGAGGCTGGCCTCTGTAGCGAAGTGAAGTGTCTCTTGTCGAAACCCGCAGTTTTCCAAGTGTCTTGGTGAGTTTGTATAAGGGTCTTGTGCAAGTCTGTCGGCATTCTGGAGGCCCGGGGCAGACCGCCTATCTTTCTTCTGAAACCACAGCAAGGCCTGGACACCTAGTGTCATCTGCTTCATGCGGCAGGTGCTCAACCTATCGCCCCTGAAAACAAGGAAATACAGTGGTGCAAAGGAAAGACACGGGCACGAGGAATGAAGATGGGGGTGGCAGTGGCTGCATTCAATACAGTCACGTAATCACATGGTTCCCTTACCGGAAGCTTCCAGGACCACCCTCATGAAATTAGATTCCCCCTTGGCCTCTACTTTTACTCCCCACCCCTCCCTTGCTCCATCCTTCTTCCTGACATAGACTAGGTAAGGTAGTAACAAATACTCATTGGCTTGTTTGGTTTTGTTGCCTATCTCTTCCTTCTAGAATGTCAAATTGCTAACGGTGGGGCCAGTGTTGTGGTTGCTCACTGCACGGGACACAGAGCAGATGAAGAAACGTACGCTAGAGATGACATGCCTGAAGCTCACGCACACTGACCGCAGCGTAACATCCATGACACCACCATGAACAGCGTGGGCTGCAAATCCTACCTCTCTCTGTCTCTAGCTGTGTGGCCTTGGGAAGTGATTTAACATGTTTCTGTCTTGTTTTCCTCATCGCTGTCATGGTTTAATAACAATAACTACTTCATGAGGCTTTTATAGGGCTTGAGTGAGTGAATACCTGTAAAGGGCCCAGAATAGTGGCTGGTATTAAATAAGACCCCAATCAACACGAGCAAATTGCACGTAGGTGGGTGAGTGTGATCGTAGATTTCCCCACCTGAGAATAATTGCTTGTGTTTGTATTAACATGCAGACATACACCCATTTTAATGTTTTAATATTTGAGCAAGAATTGAGGAAAGCTAAAAGTGAGAGAGAAGAAATAAAGAAAGAACAAAATAAAGAAAATATGGAGATGAATGACCAGAGGGAAATTTGGAGCAAAAGAAAAGAACAGTGTCTTTAGGCTTCCTTTGACAGAGAAGAAACTTTAATCTGTAAGGTGTTTGGGGACGGGCGCGGTGGCTCACGCCTGTAATCCTAGTACTCTGGGAGGCCGAGGTGGGAGGAACACTTGAGGTCAGAAGTTCGAGACCAGCCTGAGCAAGAGCGAGACCCTGTCTCTACTAAAAGTAGAAAAAATTAGCCGGGTGTGGTGGCATGCACCTGTAGTCCCAGCTACTTGGGAGGCTGAGGCAGGAGGGTCACTTGAGCCCAGGAGTTTGAAGTTGCAGTGAGCTGTGATGATGCCACTGCACTCTAGCCTGGGTGACAAAGCAAGACTCTGTCTCAAAAATAAATAAATAAAAGCAGGTGGGAAGGGGGGAGGAAGGGATGGGTGAATTCATACCTAACAGGTACAATGTACGCTATCTGGGTGATGGACACACTTAGAACTTTGACTCAAACAGTACAAAAAAAAAATACATGTAACCCAAAATTTGTACCCCCCGTAATATTCTGAAATAAAAAAGAAAAGAAAGAAAAAATAAAAAGGTGTTTCGGATTTTCCAGAGCTAAGGTTCACCCTACAAGAAAAAAATTAACTGTCCTGAATTAATACATGGATTGGCAGTGATGCCTTTAAGCTAACTTCTTGTGTATGTATTATTTGGAAATTGATCCAATTTTAAAGACCCCCAGTTTGCCTCAAGCTGAGTAGCCAAAAAACAAACAAACAAAGAGAAACAAAAAGAAAGGGTAAAAAAATCTGCTTGATTGAAATACTTTCACCCTTAATTAAAATGAAGAAACATCACTGCTTTTATAACTAGAGCATTCAGTCATTTGTAGTACAAGCAATAAAAATAAAACGTATTTTACCATTTTTAAAAAAGTCTGTGTACTTTTGGAAAAACCAAAGTTGCCGTTGGAGAGAAATATTCCAGGTCTTAAAAATATTTATCATGCTGACACTCAATTAGCACGGGGGCTCACGTCGGCTGTTTTAGAGTTTCGGCTAATTTTGGAAACTGGCAAACTGCACAGAAATAGATGGTGTACTCTTGCTTCAACACTTCCTAAAAACAGAACTGTTTGCATAGTTCAGGAATGGGGAAGGACAGGAGATGACTGGGAGAGCGTTATTTCAGACAGCTGATAAAAGCTGGCCTCGGTCTGTACACTGAAGAATGTTCTACACATTTAAAATTAAAAGGTTTTTTTTTTTTTTAAAAAGGAATGGTAAATAATCCACCAAAACTGTGTGACATACAGGGGACACTTGTCTGCTCTCTCTGCTGGGGTTTTCCCTTTGACAAAATTGAATTTATAGCACAAGTTCCAATGTGTAGAGGGCTTTCCTGGTTGTGCACGTTTGATGATAGCATCAGCAACCTTAGATCACAGGGCAGCATTATTCTTCTTATATTCTGGGACACAGAGATTCTTGAGACGTCAAAGGAATCACCCATCAGACACAAATACCTTCCATCGTCTCAGTCTACTTCTTAGTCCCTGAGACAGTTCTTTTATTCAGAACATAGAACTTCACTTTGTCATTTTTTTCATTCTTGTTTTCATCCATTTTTTTTTTTTTTTTTTTTGAGACAGAGTCTCACTCTGTTGCCTGGGCTAGAGTGCCGTGGCGTCAGCCTAGCTCACAGCAACCTCAAACTCCTGGGCTCAAGCGATCCTCCTGTCTCAGCCTCCCGAGTAGCTGGGACTACAGGCATGCGCCACCATGCACGGCTAATTTTTTCTATATATTTTTTGTTGTCCGATTAATTTCTTTCTATTTTTAATAGAGACGCTCTTGCTCAGGCTGGTCTCGAACTCCTGAGCTCAAACAATCCTCCCACCTCGGCCTCCCAGAGTGCTAGGATTACAGGTGTGAGCCACCGCGCCCAGCCTGGATCTTGTATATTTTTAAATTTTAATGTTTTGAATTCAGTTACGTTCTGCCACTAGAAAGCAAAGCCAGATATTTTGCATGTGTATAAAATTTCCTTTGAAAGTAACCATTGAAAGGTTTAATGGGAATTAATGAGAAATGTGATTAGTCAATTCTAAATTTCTAAACACCTGCATACACGGTGTCTTCTTCACACATGATACCGTAATGCCTATTATGCGATTAAACAAATTTTTATAATTTGCCTAAATAAGCTTAATCATACTTATCTTCTTTTTCGCCTACAGAGAGACTGCCACCGAGTTAGCTGGAAGTCTACCAAGGTGAGCAAGCCGGCTTTGCTTACTCTGTAAGTGGTTTCTGATAGCGCAGAAAGTATGGCACTGTGTCCTCTATAAGGGGCCTTCTCATCTTCTCTTCCTTGTGTCAGATTTTAAGACCTCGTATATCACTTTGCAAATGACAGAAATTATGCATGAGTCACATATATGTGATGTAACCAAGAAGTAATGAGGCTCATGTTCATAAGTGACTCAGAGAAATTATTCTCATTCCTTTGGAATTATGCAGCATATTTGGAGATGTATATATGAGCAATATTTGCCACAGAAATCATAAAGATATTGCTTCCTTTATTATATTCACGGGAATTGGCAATCGAAAAACACATCGGCTTTTTTTCTTTACTGTATTCATTATTATTATTATGTTCAGGGATTTTTTTAGGTTTATAAAAGAATGCTGAGCTTCCCCTGAAGAATTTACATCTTAGTTTTGATGATATAAATGCATTTTACTTCTTACTGTCATTTAAATAAATATGTAGTAATATTTCACCAGGAAAAGAAATCAGTATGTAATTGATCAATGTATTTTATATGTTTTTGATATTTTATGTCTATATATAGAGTAAAATATGATTAACAGAATGCAAATTCTAGATAACTAGCCATCAAGAAACGGCCAGGCGCGGTGGCTCATGCCTGTAATCCTAGCAGTCTGGGAGGCGGAGGTGGGAGGATCGCTTGAGTTCAGGAGTTGAAGACCAGCCTGAGCAAGAGCGAGACCCCACCTCTACTAAAAATAGAAAAAATTAGCCAAGTGTGGTGGCCCATGCCTGTAGTCCCAGCTACTCGGGAGGCTGAGACAGGAGGATCGCTTGAGCCCAGGAGTTTGAGGTTGCTATGAGCTAGG
>NW_012142412.1:2410582-2412574 GCF_000956105.1 Propithecus coquereli
TTTTTTTTTTAGCACGTTCTCTCTTCTTGAAATCAGATTATCTTGGTGATGATAATCTTGGGAATTAGTGCAGTTAAACTCAGAATAGTGCTATAGCTAATCAGACACTTTAAAAAATTGATTTAAGAGAGTGGAATTACCAAGTAGAAAACGTTTCATGGTTCTATGACACTGACATTTATCGAGTGTCTGGTGTGTGCCAGCCACCGAGTATTCAAAATTTTGAGTGAGGTGTGATCTTTGGAGTAGAGGAGCTTTCAACGGTGGAAAAATGAAAAGTATCCATCACTTTGTACCTTCTATAATATCCTTTACTGGAGTGTAAACACTTGGCAAGGAGGATCAGGATCTAAATTCACGTTGGTGTCTCTCAAAGCACCCAGCATGGCCTGTGCTTTGAGCATTAAGCGCTCGGTGGCTGCGTTGGATGAATAAATATTAGTGAATAAAGATAATTCACGCTCAGGGAGCAACGCTAATAATGGACATCGCGACCTATAAAAATTCAATGAAAAATGCACGGTCTCCATGCCACCTGCTTGAAGTCCCTTTGGCTGGGTTACGGAGGAATGTATCTAAAAGAAGCATAGCATATTCTGCCAACTTTATTTTCCTCAAGGGTTTCTTTATAAAAGGCGTAAATTGGTGAAAACGTGAATAATTCAGATGATTTTTTTTAGCCGTAGAAAACAGGTAAAAATGAACAAATCATGGTTGTAAAAGCTGCAGTGTTTGCTGATTTGCTGATCTCAAAACTGGCAATTGGTTGGGGAGTCCTAACTACAAACCCATAGTTGCTGCTGTCAGATACAGTGCTGCTTTCTTTGTTTTGTTCTGATTTTTTAAATCTTGGAGCTACATGCTCCAACGTGATCATCAAGTTTTTAGTAATTACTGACATCAAGTAATATCCGTAATTCTAACATGAACTTCTTAGTATATAGCCATCTAAAGCATAATGATAATAAAATAAACTTTTAAAGATAATTCTGTTGTGATAAATGTTACTAAGGGAGACTAAAAAGAAGGGTGCTTCTGAGCTGGGGTGCCCACGATTCCAGATTCTGTTGGGAAAGAGAAACTTCGTAGGCAGCCACTCGGTTCTTCAAAAAGATGAATGTGTGTGATGCGTTCAGCCGTGTGGCGGACAGCGCCTTCGACTGCGGTTTTGCAGAAGGGATGGAAATTTTCTCCCCAAAGTCAATTGCTATTGTAATAAAAGCCAAAGGTTTAATATCATATAATTACTTAGGAAAGAACATTTCTATGGGTGCCAAACTTACAATCCTTATTTTTTTAAGGAAGTACGGCTCTGCGGGAACCACTGCTTCCCTAAGGTACCCAGGTACCATCACAGACACTAGGTAGGAGCAGGGAGTTCTAGAAGCTGGGAGGGTCAGGGAACGTTCACAGAGGAGGTAGTCCTTTCTATGAATTGACAAAATGAGGACAGAAGATGTTAAAGCTGAGACTCTTAACCAGGATTGACACTTTAGCTTTAGGAAGTGCCTGAACCATCTGTTTGTCCACCACATTGTATGTGCACAGGTATATTGTTATTTTTTCTACATAAGGTGTTTATGTCTTTCACGAGATTCTTAACAGGGTTATTTGACCCTAAGAAGATTATGTGCCACCGGTCCTAAGAATTACACCTTTAATCCCTCAGTCTAAAGTTGAGCCCTCCTCTGCTTTTCAAATAATCTCAGTGTAAAGAAAGCCTCCATCTCCTCCTCGTACTCATTGCTCCCTTTCTTTCTGAGACTACATCTCTGATAGACAAAACGCAGCAGCGCGGAAAAAGTTAGTTTTGAAATTCGTCTCTGGTCAATTGCTATTAATATGCTATAGAGCCGTTCGTTAATGGTTTTTCTTTAGTGCCATTTGAATTACCATAGCATCTGCCTGCCACAGTCCCAAATGGTGGGACATTATAAGAAAAAAATGAAAAACAGCAACTTACTAGTGAAAGAATTACATTTTGTGCCTTTT
>NW_012142412.1:2414299-2426096 GCF_000956105.1 Propithecus coquereli
AGAGAACGATTACCACTATGTAATGGAAAGAAAGGAGGGAGAGAGAAGTGACATTTTAAGAGGTACCGTACTGGGCATCGCATCTACCCTCAGCACTTGTGATCATGCCTTAGTCTCTGAGGGTGCTCAGTAACCATTTATGAATCAATTAACATGTCATAGGGTGTTGCCTGAAGACTGTTGGAAATCAAGAGAATAGGAAGAACAGGAAACAGAAGAGTGAGAGAACGTGCTCGTGAATAACACCAGGGAATAGGGGAGAGTACAAATCGTTGCCGTCTGTTCCAGGAGATAAGCACATTTGGTTGCTTTTTTTATGTAAAGAAAATCTTTGCTTATAGGATCATGATTCATATTGCCAAAAAACTATTTACTGTGATCCAAATATTTAAATCACTGGAAGTCTTCAGTTTTTGGCTAACGTCCTAAAGAAACATTTCAGCCACGCACCCGTTTACAGGGTTAAAACCGTACGTGTGTGTTCTGGTGTCCGTGTATCCCCAGCTGAGTTTGTTTGTCCTTGTCCTTTCATTGGGGAAAAAGTCCCCCTGTGAAGAGCTGAGGATGCCATCATTTGCAGGGGAAGAGAGGGTTGTGTGTCCACCCATGTTTGTGGTGAGGAAGTTAATCCTGAAATAATGGAATGAGAAATGACTTTCAAACTTTTATAGAACAGCTAAGGAGCAGAGCACCTCTGTACGGTCGGAAGAGACTCACACCATGCTGTAATCATGCAGATGAAAATTACTTAGATGTCTGGGAAATCTGAAGCGGCACCCTGAATTCTATTACGTGGTGCTATAGTGTGAATGCCAAGCAGCAACTCCCATGTTCCCCAGGAAGGACCTGCTGTGGCTGGTTTGGTACTTGAGGGAAAGCCTGCTCCCTTCTTGAGTTTGGTGGGTGGTATTTTGGTAATGAGCCTTCTTATTTTTTTCCCCGTGAATTTCAGTTATTCTAATGTTGAATCATGTTGCAAACAAACAACGCGCCGACAGTCCCACTCGAAGTGCAATTTGCCGTCATCATAATGTGTAGCCAAAAGGATGTAAGAAATAATATGTCAGTTATTTCTCAATTATGCTTCTACTATAGTAGCCTCAGGTATTCATTGGACTTTCTCGGGGGCCATTTGGGACATATCCGCTGACAGGTATTTCCCTTCCTCACATTAACATCAAGTAACGCTATCATCTGATGATGAATTCTTCCCTTGGTATCTGGATATTTCTTTTGCGAGTGTGTGTTTGTACAACCTTGTAGAATTCCATCAGTTGTTTAAGCTTCCAGCTTTTTTTTCGGATTTCTTCAGCCTGTCATCGGGAAAGTGCAAATGAGCCCCGAAATACCTCAGTACTATTCAGGACGAGGTACCTCTGGTTATTTTGTTTGTTTGTTGGCTAATGATTAGTGGAACATGACACTTTGAGTTCTTTATCCTTTTAGTCATAAAAGCGTGCTCGTGCTGTGACATCTCGGAAAAATGGAAAACTGCAATTCAGGCAACTGCTAACTGGTGATACGTAGCTCAGAGGGAAGACGGTGGCATTTTAGGAGAGTTTTATGGTTTGGTTTACACTGGCTTTGACTGTCTTGAAATTTTCCCAAAGGCCATTTACAACGGTTGCGTGAGGGTAGAGTATTTCCACTTTCATTGCCTTATGTGGGATTCATTTAAAGTAGAGAGCCACACTGGTTCGTAGCATTCTGTGAAAATGTGCAAATCATGTAGCAGTGGTTTGGGTCTTGGTAGTTAAAACAGTTTTGAAGTTGAAATGAGATATGCACACGAGGTGCGTGAATGGGCACCAGGTTTGTTTTTCTTTACTAATGATAACCTAAATGTGTTTTTGAACTCTTGCCATTGCTGAAATTAAAGCTTGGTAATAATATGTCACCAGAAAAAAATTGAAGTGTATGAGCAACATGCACTAAGCATTATAATTATAAATATTAAAACCAATGATCTTGTCGGGATTAAAACAAACATTTAAACTGGCTACATGTACTACTCATGCTGATCTCTTCATCTTGATGTGTCTTAGAGATGGTGTGTATGGTCCCATTTCTTGAACTATGAAAATGATCATTTGCAATATTACATATGACTTCTTGCTTTTATTTTTGCTGGTAGCCAAGGACAATTTACCAATCTGAACATTTTTTTCCCCACATTACAATCATGTTTTTCAAGATCTGATTTTTATGGTGAAGGGTGTTGTGTTTAGGTAAGATGTGTTTTAATTAAGTCATGATGAAACCCCAATTATTCAGATGGAAGGAGGCACTAAATGAATTGTAATGAGCTGGAGTGTTAATATAAATGGTGCCTACAAAGAGATAAAATTTTATTTTGGATCGCAGAGTAAAGATATAAACAAGGTTTATATGAACAGAGGTTTTATTATAATCATGCACTATTAGCTGCTGTTTTTGAAAAAGAGCATTTGAATTCCTTGTTAACGCAGTCCACCGTTACTCAACATAAATTAAACAGTTTATAAAATACAGGGATATAATAGACCTTAATAGAAGTATCTTAAGTATTACTGCAGAGATGCACACACTGATTCTTATATACAATATCCAGAAGTCGGTACGCTCCTTGAGAACCATGAAGTATTGGTACATGAAGCTTAAAATAATTAAATACATAAATCAGATGTCATCTTCTACTAGATTTTAGCATGAGCCAGTGGAAGCAGGGGCCAAATGTTAAAGTTATGAAAGAAAAACGTAAACTTCTCTCTTATGTTTTAATCCAATAACTTGATCTTGTTTTTCGAGTAAGTAATGGAACCCCCAAATCGTAGACCCGCAGTATTTACACCATAGGATTATTGAGAGCCTCTGCCAAGAAGACAGAATTGCTTGGTTTGTGTGACTATCAGAGATAAGTCATTTGATTGCAGTTTTACATATGGAATTTTGGTATCAAATTGGGGATCTGTGCTATCTGAAATAGGAAATGAACATATTTCATTTAGCGGAAGGGTCTAATTGTCCGTGTTTCTGAGTCATGAATGCGACTTGTCAGGCAGCAACAGGTGGAAAAGGTGAGACAAAGAGAATTAAGATGAGCTCCAGCAGCCCAGCTTCCTACCTGTGGCTCTAGAAGAGTTTAAAGTTAGACCTTCAGGTCCCTGTGGAGGCTTTGGTAGATCACAGAACCTCCTATTTCTCCTTGTCCTTAGTACAGAATGCCATCTTTGGAAAAGCTTTTAGAAATTAGAAGATAGACCGGGCACGGTGACTCACACCTGTAATCCTAGCACTCAGGGAAGCCAAGGCGAGAGGATCGCTTGAGGTCAGGAGTTTGAGACCAGCCTGAGCAAGAGCGAGACCCCGTCTCTACTAAAAATAGAAAAATTAGCTGGTCGTAGTGGCACACACCTGTACTTCCAGCTACTCAGGAGGCCGAAGCAGGAGGATCACTTGAGCCCAGGAATCCGAGGTTGCTGTGAGCTATGATGATGCCACTTGCGACAGAGCAAGACTCTGTCCTGGAAAAAAAAAAAAAAGAAATTAGAAGGTAAACATGCTGGTACTTCCAGTCCAACTTCTTACTAAGTGATCCAGAGCTAATGGCCATTTCCTGATGCTTTGTAATCCCTAAGAAACAGTAACTGCCCTAGCCCTCCCGGGACCTGCAGCTGGTGCTGTTCAATACTGACAGAATTCGCCATCTATTCACTAATTCAACAAAGGTACTTCGAGCACTAGGCATATGCCAGGTGCGGTTGTAGGCTCTATGGGAACAGAGTACCATCTCTTCCCTGAGGTAGTTTAGTGGAGAAGGTATGGATCATCCCAGTGCTAGAGCAAAGTGTTTAATGCCACAGAAATAGAAAAACAGCTAACTAAAGGCACTAAGAGATTTCAGCCCATAAAAACTACTTCTGGTTGGGACAGCATCCTGAGCTAACCCTCTGAGCAGGACTGGAGTGGGTGGGTCAGGTGCGAGCACGTGGCAGTGGATGCCCCATGGCATCCAGAGACCTTGCAATCCCCAGAGCCCTCGTCTTTCAGATTCACTGCTTAGCTGGCGGTATAAAGCCCACTGGCCTGAGTGACTGGCTTGCACACCTTACGCAGCCCAATTTTCTACTTCCAGCACCCAGCCGTCCTGCTGCACCCTGACCGCGACATCACAGCTGCACTTGTTGAAATGCATTCGCTCTTTCCCCTGCCCCAGCCCCCACCTCCTAACCTTTTACAACACATCACCAGCTGTGACTGTGCCAGCCTTTCTCTTACAATATCCCCCTCTATTATTTGTCTCAGGCTGGATCCGTTTTAAAGGCACTGTGGTTAATATACCAGGCTAGAACATGCAGATCGAGTTTGCAGTTATGGTTCAAGAGGTCCAAGAAGGCCCAGGGTTAATTCAGCACTGCTATGGTCTGAATGTGTCCCCCAAAATTCGTGCGTTGGAAACTTAACTCTCAGTGTAACTGTTGGGAGGTGGGGCCCAGTGGGAGGTGTTCAGGTGACGAGGGCTCTGCCCTCACGGATGGATGAATGCCACTGTATAAAGGGCTTGCGGGAGTGGATTCGCTCTTCTGCCATGTGAGGACACATTTGTCCTCTCTCGCTCTTCCACCTTCCACCGTGTTAAGGACACAGCAAGAAGACCACTGCCAAATGTCAGTGCCTTGATCTTGGACTTCCCAGCTTCCAGAACTGTGAGAAATAAATTTCTACTCCTTGTAAATACCCGGTCTGTGGTATGCTGTTACAGCAGCATACAGGGCACTAAGAAGAGCTCCCTGGTACATCCTCTGCCACCTTAACCATGTTGCCGTGGTGTGCCTCACACTCACAAAATGGCTGTAGCAGCCCCAGCCATCACGTGAAGACCACATCGAATTTCTTCCCATGTGACTTTTGGTTTTTTTTTTTTTTTTAGGAAGGAATCCCTTGTACATGCCTAAGCTCATAGGGAGGGAAAATTGGGTTTCTGGTATTTTCAGCCTTTATAATGGGAGGCATATTCTGTCAATAAGGAGAAAGGTGGGAGTCAGGGTAGGAGGAAAATGGCTCGTAAGTACGTAAGGAAAGGTATCTGCCATAGGCAGGTGCTCTTTTACTTTCATTTTCTGCTCAGCCCGTTTCGTACCACTAAACCGGCCTGGCCAAAGCCAACAGCAGCCTTCATCTTCCTAAATCCAGCGGTCATTTACGTGTTATGTTATTAGGCCTCTCAGCTGCCTTCAGCGTAGGGACTACTTCCTCCTCCGTGACGTGCCCTCTGACTTTCCAGACACCAAGAGCTGTAGGTTTCCTTCCTCTCTCGCTGACCATTCTCTGTCTTTGTCCTCCCTCCCTGCTGGACTGACCTCCCCCCGTCGAGGTGACGGGGTGACTTGAGCATTGCTGTCTTCCCCTGTGGGAGGCTGCACAGAGCGATTCCATCCAGCTCTGTGGTTCTCAAGGTCGTCTTTACGCAGCTGATTCCCACTTTTATGTCTCCAGCCCTGACCTCTCCCTTGACCTTCCAGTCTGCCAGTCTGCCGGCTGTCCTTGGAAGCATTAATATAACTTAAACTTGATGTGGCCAGAAAAGGACTCTCAAACCCTCCCTCCACCCACCTTCCCAACATGTCCCAACTGCTCAGTGGAAAAATCTAGGGTTGTTTCTGTGGCCTTGTCTTTTTCTCGCACTTAGCAGACAACCCATCCACAGACCTGTTGGCTCAGCCTCCCAAATTTACCTTTGCTCTCCTTTCTCCGTCTCTTTCGCAGCCACCATGAATGCCGCCTGCACTATTACATGGCCTTCCCACTGGTCTTCCCACTTCTTTTGGAAATCGTTCTGCATACAGCGGCCCTTTGCAAAGTGATCTTTGAAAAGTCATCAATTGAATCATGTTTTTTTCTTAAAACCATGCATCAGTTTCCTGTTGCTTAGGGCAAAATCGAAGCATCGTACTTTAGCTTCCAGCGGCAGCATCAGTCAATCTCTGCAACTCATCAGCTCCCACTTTCCCTCTCATTGACTTTGTTTCTAACACGCTGGCCTCTCTTCCCTCAGCGAGCCCCCCAACACACACTTCCTGCCACATCCCGGTGTTGTATTCTGCACAGCACTTATCATTATCTGTTCCTTTATTTGTCCATTTATTTACGATCTGTTCTCTTCCCTTCAGCCCCAGAACAGTGTCTCCCTTGCCTGTCTGGTTTATTCCTCCATGTATAGGACCAAGAACAGAGCCAGCAGTCAATGAATGTTCGTTGAATGACTGTGTGAGCACCCATTTTAGAGATGAGCAAACTGAGATCTTGTCTCTCAGTCTTTGCACTTGTTCCTCCTCCTACTTGGAAGCCTCCTTGTTGTGTCCCTGCTCTTCTCTCCCCTCCCAAACTCTCTCACTTACTCTTCTAGACCACGGTTGGCAAACTACAGACCACAGACCAAATCCAGTCCATGGCCTGTGCTTATATTAATAAATATTTGGTGGGAGATGGGGAACCCAGCCATACATATCCATTTGCATCATTTTCCTTTTGTCTATACCTGTTCTTGTGCTACAGCGTCAGAGTTGAGTAGTTGTGGCAGAGATGGTATGGCCTGGAAACCCGAAGGTACTTACTAGACTTTTACCCAAAGGTTTTCTGTCCCCTGTCCTAGACATATCTTAGGTGTCATTTCCTGAATGCCTTCTCTCCTCCTGTGAGTTCCCAAAGCCCTCAGTGTTAACCCCTCTCCTGGCATCGGTGTCACTGGATAATGCAGTTTCTTGGAGGACTTGATACCTTCTCCACGAAGTAGGAAACAGGCTGACATCCCATTGTCATTCAGGGCTTGTCCTCAACGCCTAGCAGTGCCTGCAACATAGTAGGCGCTGCATAAATACTTGCATAAGTGTTGTAAGTATTTGACCATCTGAACAGATGTTTAAATGAATTAAGAAATGTTTGTTTGAATGAATGAATAAATGTTTGAGTTGGGAAGGGAGGGAGGAAGGATCGAGGAAACCCTTTCCCAAAGAACCAGGGCTAGGCCACATCTACGATTTCTTCCCTCTGTCACCCTTCCCACTCTGCTCACTGCTCTATCATCTTTGACACCTAGAAAAATTCATCTAACTGGCTGGAAAGTTATTAACCTAAATTTGACTGTCGCCGAGCTGTACAGCGCTGTTGCCGTTGCGGGTGTGTTGGCATCGTTTGAGCTCAGACACTCTTGAAGCCCGTGTCTGCCGTTTCTTACTCATGTGACCTTGAGCAAGTTAGTTAATATCTCTGCCTCCGTTTTGCATTTATAAATCTGGCATAATTATAATACCCATCTCGTAGTGTCGCTATGAGGAGATAATCCATGGAAAAAGTGTTTAGCCCAGCGTCTGCACACAGCAGGCAGGCAGGGCACAGTAGCGGAGATTGTGGTTCATTCAAAGACAGTTTCATGAGAATCACTTTGACCAAGACTGGGGTCATGTTCTTATCTGAGAGAAGACACCATGTTGCCTTATAAGCAGAAGCTCGGTGAAGCGGTTCAGTGCCCGTGCCCTAGAACCAAACTCCAGCCTGCGTCCAGATCCCAATTTAGTCACTTACCCAGTTCTGTGACCGCGTGTCAGTTCTGACACCTCTCGGTGCCTCATTTTCTTCACCTGTAAAAGGAGGTGATGATAGAATTGATCATTTTGAGAATAAAATGAAGTGATATGTACAAAGTACTTAAAACTGTGCTTACTCCTATAAATTTTCTTAAATTTATAAGAAAATTCAAATTGGTGTTCGCTGAAATTGGAGGTAGAGAATGCGGAAATACCAAGCCACCGGCCACGTAAACCTCTAATTTAGATTTTAAATTATCCACTGCTATAGTGCTGCCTTGCTAGGAATGATGATTGATGATTAAAACGAAATAACCAAAGTATTAAATGTAAAATTCCCCTGACCTTCCTACAACACGTGAAAACGAGGATGACCCAAAGAAAGTCTATTCGCAGATGGTGCCCATGGGACTGAGGTTTTCATTCGTTCTCCAAATCACCTAAATCAAAACAATTTCATTCTGTATATATGTGTGTAAGAAGAGTCTGTAATGACTGAATTAAATTACACTTGTTTTATAATATAGTGCTCTGATGTGTAACAGACTATCAAAGGAATGATCTTTACAAGGAAAACTTCAGAATATTAAGTTACTCACTGCATGACCTATTTAGACGGCTCAGATTCTTGTTGTAGACTGCATAATTAAATTTTAAATGGAACATGATAAAGAAATTATACTGGCGATCTCCAGAGATTTCGATACCCTATTTGGCTCTTTATGAGAGTATGGCAAAGACATACTTTAAAATTTAATAAAGGCCTGCCCTAATTTTTTTTTTCCTTTTAGATTTTCCTTATCTAACTCCATAATTCAAAGTTATGTGATAGGATCCACAAATGTTACCTGAAATAAATGATGAAAATAAAAATTCTTAGAAGCACAATTTATCCCAATTTGAGAATTCTGTTACTTGTGCATGAGGGCCTTTGTGTAGCAGTGGAACTCCTTTAAGATAAAAACTTGCCATTTCCTGAATTTGTCACCGTAGAGAATTAGAGCTTTATTCATTCTGTTTGTGGAAGCATTCATAGCTTCAGAGTTTATAGAGCAAAGGGGCAGAAAATGGTTTCCATGTAAGGTATCATTTTGCAATTAGAATTCTTTATTTGCTACGTAAAAGTTGTACTTTTTGAGAGGATTAAAGGGAAAACACACACACACACACACACACAACCCCATCCCCCACCGAGCCTTCAGGAAGAAGAGCCAATGAGAAACAAAGGAGAATGTGTGGCTTGAGCATCCTAAGAGCCATTGCAGCCCCTTGGGTAAATAATTTGGTTTCATAACCTTTTGTCATTGATTTTCTTTTGTATTTAAAGGGATGCTGCCAAGATAAAATTATATGTTAAATACAGTTTTCTCATATTTACTTAGTAACCTTTTGCAGTATAAAAAAGCACACCCATATTAGGTGAAAAGCCTTCTTATCCCCTGGAGGGTTTCAGATTTTGCTGTCTGCAGAGCTTTGACAAAAAAAAAAAAAAAATCAGGTGGGAGAGTTTCTCTCCCCGCCCAGGATTGGTTTGTATTTTATACCTTCTTAAACACTGAGCTCTATTGGTGTTTGGAATTGTCAAGCTACCAAGGACACATAAATTAATAAAATGTATTCTCATGTAGACATGGATAGTTTTAAACCTTGTAAACCCTTCTTTTCAGATTAGGTTTTGTAAATGTTTCTATTATGTATTTTCCTTTCCCTTCTTTCTGGCAAATACACCGTTTTCCTTTTGGGCCCAAACCACTCAAGCAGCCCGTGTTGTTTTCATTTTTCAAATAAGCAACATTAAGCTCACAAAACGCTACATAAAACCAAGCTGAGGCAGCGACACAAGCCAATAGAGAAAATAAATTCACTGTTCAGCCCGACTATTCATCCTTAAACCTCTGCTCGTCATGCTCTGAGGGGGTGTGACTTTAAGGAGTAGAGTTGAGCTACATAAAGGATTCTAAAGAGACACTCAGGTCGGAACATAATTACCCGGTGAATAAGTGGAAATTCCACTTTCCGTGCACAATGCAGCATTGGCGACCCTCCCTCCCTCAGACCCAGGCCGACCAGTGGAACTCCAGCTGGCATCTGCAATAGTGACACTTGGTGGCTCCTAATGCCCTGGAGGGCCCCAAGACCCCCTTTCAAAGTAAAGGAAATTCACTTTCGAATTAGGCTTACAATGAAATCTACAGAAGTAGATGATTTACAAATTTTAAAGTATGTAGTTAATAATGAAGATGCTTATGAACACAATAATGAAACATGAAAATGAATCTACTGACATTAGCAATATTATCACTAGTGAAAGCATGGTGCACCCAAATGAGGAAGGAAATACACGAGGTCCCATGGTGGATGCAAAGTACAAGGACCCCTGCCTTTAAGAACCAAAAGATTTTGCTAAAATGAAAAATAGAACTCAGACAGAGAATAGCGTGGTAGTTACCAGGGGCTGGGGGCGGTAGTGTGATAGGGAATGGGGTGATGTTGGTCAAAGGGTACGGAGTTTCGGTTCAACAGGAGGAATAACTTGGAGAGATCTATCACATACCATGGGGACTAGCATTAATACGAAGGTATTGTGTACTGGAAAATTGCTAAGAGAGTAGATTTTAAATGTTCTCATCCCAAAAAAAGATCAGTACATGAGGCGATGGAGATGTTAATTAACTTGATTTAATCATTCTAGGGCTATACATATATCGAAACATCACATTGTGCCCCATAAATAGGTACAGTTTTTACTTTGTCAGTTTAAATAAAAGAACTAAAAGATTCTAAAAGTAGAAATCTGAATTCTAGTAGGTGAAAGTATGTTCTTTCTTAGCACAAAGTCTATCACATGACACATTAAGTACCATAGAGATGGACCAGACAGTTAAGTGTGGAGGAGAGAGAACGTGTTTTGCGTGGCGATTAGAAAAACATCACACGGGAGGGCATCTGTCTTTTGGGAACAGAAAGGGCAGTAACAAAAAGCAAGGGATGCGGAATGTCCCGAGATGGAGATTTCAGCCAGCTGGTTTCACTCACATGGTTGGTGGAGAGAATGATGAAATACGGAATTAGAAAAGTAGGTAGAAGCCATATTGTAAATCTTTAGAATGATAGAAGCATTTTAGTTTTTTTCAATTGACACATAATATTCGTACATATTTTTAGGGTGCAGTGTGATGTCTGGATACACATACACATTGTGTAAAATCAAATCAGGGTATATATCAATAACATGTCCATCACCTCATACATTCGTCGTTTCTTTGTGGGGAGAACATTTCAAGTCTTCTCTCCTAGCTATTTTGAAATATACAGTATGATATTGTAACCGTCGTCAACCTAGGGCACAATGGAACACCGGAATTTATTCCTCATAACCAACTGTAACTTTGTACCCGCTGACCAGTCTGTCCCTATGTCTCCCTTTCCCCCTTTTCTTCCCAGTCCCTGGTAACCACCATTCTTCTCTCTACTTCTGCGAGATCAACTTCTCTAGATGCCACGTATGAGTGAGAACGTGCAGTGTTTGTCTTTCTACCCCTGGTTTATTTCACTTACCCTTTCTCTACAGCAGCACCAGCATTTGTTATTTTTTTTGTCTGTTTTGATAACAGCCAGTTTGATTGGGGTGAGCTATCTCACTATAGTTTTGATTTGTGTTTCCTTGATGATTAGCATTTTGCGTTTGATTTTCTTTGTGTTCAAGAAGCCGTTCGGGGCATTCGAGCAAGGTAAAAATGTGATTCAAAGAGCACGTTGGCAAGATTAATCTGATGGTGTCCTGCAAAATCTGTCAGGGTGGGAAGAACCACGAGCCTGTAAATTCCTCGAGGACTGGACCCAAATCCACTCTGCTCACCTTTCTGTGCTCAGCACCTAGCACAGTGCCTTCAGCACACAGTAGGTGCTCAAATATGCGTCACATGAAGTAATGAGTAAATGGGAGATAAGGATTTTTTTGTACATGGTTCAAGTGAGGATAGTAAATGCTGGAGCTATACTGGTCATTGTAGAAATAATAAAGAAACACTTGATTACAGAAAACACTGGGAAAACAAATGAATGTTACTTGCTTAACTCCAAGCGATGAAGGACAGAGCAGTTGGGAAGTGTGGTAGCATCACTAACAAAAACCACACAAGTCTGGGGGAAGAGCCACTGTAAACGCAGGGCTGGAAGGAGGGTTGTTTTGTACTGAGTTTGAGATAAAGGTTAGAGGATGGGGCGGAGGAGCC
>NW_012142412.1:2427256-2445796 GCF_000956105.1 Propithecus coquereli
GAAAGAAACAATGAGACCTGCAGAGGGGAGAAAAAAAGGTAAAGAAATGCTTATTGTCAGTGGAGCATTAATCACATTTTAACTAAAAGATTGTGCATGAGAAGATCACAAGCAACCTGCATGTGATTTGTGCAAGTAGTCTCATGTCACGTGACTGTTCTCCCTGCAATGTACACTCAGCCTGTTATTTTTTGAGTCTACAAGTATAGAATCTTAGAGCTACTTGGAACTTGTTTTGTGTCATCTCCTTGTTCTACAGACGAGTAGACTGAAAATCACAGAATCTAAGGCAGGACTTGGTATTGGTAACCACGCTACTTGGGCTCACTGGACAAGCTGATATTTGCTTGGTGTGGATAGAGCCCCAGTTATCATTTCAGTGCCTGTTCTTGGGGTGACAGAGCCAGGAGCCTTTTTAACCGCTTTCTATTTGTCCCTTTCTTCCCCCGATTCTTTGGTAGCTCATTTCTCCCACCCCTGAGGATAAAAACCTCATTTCTGCTATTTCCCACCATAGCCTTGCTCTATCGGAATAAAAGCAAAGTGCTGAAACACGTGTGGATGGTAGTTATCTATATCTGGTGGAGAACAGTGGTTCTCGAATTTCGATGTCCATGTAAGTTACCTGAGGATTTTGCTTAAATGCATATCCTGATCAATTGTTCTGGGGTGAAATGTGAAATTCTGCATTTCTAACAAGCTTCTGCAGGGTTCCGATAATTCTGGCCCTCACACCACCCTGTAATAGCCAAGAAGTACAGAACCACCAGTTACATTTTGTGTGAAAGAAGTAGCAGTCCCTTTCCAAGGCCCACATCGAGACCTCTAAGAATATGGTGCTTTTATTTATGATTCTACCTTCTATCTGATTGATTTGTTTTTATTTACTTTTCGAGAAGATGCTACAAAGCATTTTGGAGCCTGCCACGGCAGGAGTAATTTCTTTTCAGACTCCGAGTTACTGTTAATATAAAACCACTGTAGAATCCTGTAGATTGGAAGGAGCTGTATAAAGGCAATATCATGTTATTGAGCCCATACGAGTTCAGAATACAATATCAATCAAGATTTGACTTTCAATTCTGAGTTTACGGTGAGGCGCTAGAATTAAAGGAGCAACCAGAAGTTTTTGTACTAGAAAGTTTTTATGTCACAAATGTGAAGTATTATTTGTGTCAAGTAATTGAGTCCCAGATAGTCTCATTCTGTAGCAGTGACTGTGGATAGTACGAGTCATGACATACATGTAGGTGGTACGACAAATATGAACATATATATATGGAGAGAGAGAGAGAAAGTCTGTGAATTGACTATAGTTTTGAGGCTAATTCCTGGAAACTGACATTTATTGACTGCACAGATGTTAAAGTTGTCTTTGTTTTATTTATTCCATATGAAACTGAAAAGTATTATAGAAGCAATGTTATTTCTCTACTTTTATCTCCATTTCCATTCATTCTATCATCTCTACTAATGTAAACTGAGGTGTCTTGGATATAGCAATCTAATCTGGAATGACTTGAGAGAGATCGGGAGAGATGGGTAATGCTGAATATTCAGAATTCAATAATAAAAAATAATCACTTCAGTGAAAAGCCAGCTGTTCTTTGTTTTCTAATAGGCATGTGATGTTGATAAAAAATAGCATTCAAGCAAAGTTTACCAAGTAGAATTGGTTTGATTCTAGGAATTATACCATTTTGCAGAATAGGAAATGTTATTTACGTTGAACAAAAAGCCAAACAGTACAGCCAGTCCAAAGGCCCAAATACCAAAGGATTATCTTTAAATTTAGAGAATGAAAAATGCTAGTGCATTATATTTAAGGCATCGCATGATAATTCTTTCAGAGAAATATGCCTGTGTTTTCTGTGTCCTTCAAATTTCATTTGAATGAACACTTTATGGATTTTTGTGATGCTTAGGGATATGTTAAAATACCATTGCAAACAGACCAGGCAACTTAGCTTTGGATGATTCTCGACTTGCATTATTTGAGCATTCTGCTGTTTGAATTACTTGGAAAAAAATAGGAGTTCCGTGATAATTCAGAGATCCTTTTCTGGCATCTCCCCAGTGAATTTGTAGGGTCAGTGAATTTCTCCAAAGACGACCCTAAGACGAGGATTTGAGTCTAAGGACAGGAGGGGAGGGAGATGTGAGACAGGACGGGGGGAAGCCAGCAACGCGTGTGCATTGGTGGGTCACTGCCTGGGCCACCGGGACTAGCCCACTGGGGACTGTGAAGCAGTGACCTGCTAAGGGGCCAGGAAGTCGCCGTATTTATCCATCTGCCCTGGCTAGTTGAGGTCACTCCCGGGGCATCTGCCCTTGGTTACATGTGTCCTTCCCTGTGCCAAGGCCAAGCACTCTCAGGGCAGGAAGAGGCAGGAATCCATAGGCCTGTCAGAGAAGGATCTGCAGGTGGCCCTGCACTGGCAGTGCGACCTTATCCGTGTGGCTACAGTTGTCTTCCCAACCCCAGTTGCAGTGCCTGACACCGAGGAGATGCTTCATAAGTATGTAGCCAATGAAGAAAGGGAGGGAGGAAGGGAGAAAAATGAATGGCTCAAAGAGAATTGGAAAAGCCAGCGTTGGCAACATGTCAGGCAGCAACATAGAGAGATCAACGATTAAAGATAGCTTTTGAAAATAGTATTCTACTTCTGATTTAGGTCCCCAAGCTAATATCTAAATTTTATGCTTGCCAGATTTAGTATGTGTGAGATGATGGGAAAAGAAAAGGAAGTGTAGGCATGAGAGAGAGAGAGAGAGAGAGAGAGAGAGAGAGAGAGAGAGAGAGAGAGATTGCTCATAGCTCTGTATGTCGACAACCTTAACTCTAACAAATGGCACTTAGGGGCCTCAGACTTTAAACTTCAATAGTTATGTTGTACCTACTTAAGTATTTTTACAAGATTAATAGTATGTTTATCTATGATTTTTCGGGATGTATGAGTTCCTAATGTTCCAGGCAGTTCATGGTTCTCAGCAAATCATCGAAGAGCTGTGTGGATTATCCGTGCTGAGTCCCAGACCAGTGAACAGGAAAGCTAACTCGCTCCTTGGTCATGGGGGTGGGGAAGGAGTGGGGTGGACTGGGGAATGCAGATTTGAAGTAAGAACGGACAATGTCCAGCATCCAGACAAAAATGAAAAAATTGCTTTAGTCGCTTGGACGTTTGCAGATGTTAAGACATTCAGTAAAACACAAATGGCTTTGTTTACATTCCACTAACATATTTGAATGAAGAGTACAAAATTCAGTAGTTCATACAGACATTTTAAATACATGGCACTAAACATAGAAACATCTAGAAATAGCACATGATCACTTGCATTTATTATTCTGATAGTTCTTGTTATGTAGATAGCTAGCTATAACCTGAGAGTGTGTATCTTTGGCCAGGCATGGATCTGAGTGTGTTCATAGGTGTAGTATAAGTGTGTGTAGTGGTGGCGAGGGGTGGGAAGGGTTGTGGAGAGTGAGGGGATTCCTTGCAAAAGTATGTACATGTTTGGCTTATTTGCTGGTTTTTATCATCTATAACTTTCATAACAGTCATGATTGCTACATGACTCCATGAATTACCCAGTAGTGCCAATGTAAAACCTCAAAAGACCCCTTCTCTACTGAACATCCCTCTTTAATTATGGCAACTGTGTCAACCTTATAATGCATAGTTACGGTGCTCTTTTGTCCTCTTTGCTGGGTTCTGAGCTGTTCTAGAGAAATGACTTCAGGGCAGAAGGGACACACAGAAAAGCAGCATTGAGCATGTAGAGTTTGAAAGTACTGGGAAAGGGTTAATGAGTTAGAAATACTTATTCCTCGCCAGATACAAGAGCAGAAGGAGCTTGGCAATGATACTTTTTTTTTTTTTTCCTGGAGGAGTGGAGAAATGTGCTACGGAGACACCAGGGCCAACTTGGACCCAGAGTACTGAAGTGTTTTCCCACCCCCGGGGGCCTGATGCCGTCTCTCTAGCTAGGCCTCCCGTGACCCTGGGACTGGGTGGCAGGCCAGCCACGGAGGGTGTGGGAATTCAATCCATAAACATTTGGTTTCTTCTAGCAGGACCCCTACCTCCTCTTGACAATTCCCTCATACTGATTTATTGATTTAATTTTTGGTTGGCAATGGTGGTAGTTATAAAATTTACCCCAGGAAAACAGGATATCTGGGGAATTCATTAATGCTAACACTGCACTTGGATCCTAGACCCACTTTCCCATCTGCCCAAATCAGCCACAGAAAACAACAGCCAAGTGACACTGAGCAAGGAATAACGACTTGTCTGTTCCATTTCCTCAGTTGGGAAGGAACAGAAGGACATGAGTGTTACTGTCCTCTTACTCGTTAACCTTAGAAATCAAAAGTCAATAATCTTCATTAACACCGTTTCTCATCATGCTTGAGTTTTGGCAGTGTAGTTTTCTGTCTTCGATTTAGGCCGGGGGTGGGGGGGTGGGAATTACCTTGGATATGTTTCTCTTGTACTCCTGAATTAAGCAAAAATGTTAGCTTAGAATCCCGTATTGGTTATCTGTTTCTCTATAAAAAATTATCCCAAAATTTAGCTGCTTAAAGCAATAAACATTTGTTAACTCAGTTTCCCTGGGTCAGGAAACTGGGCATTGCTTAGCTGGGGACTTGTGTTTCAGGGTCTCTCACAAGACGGCAATCACAATTTTGGTGGGGGCTGTAGTCTCACATGAAAATTTGACTGTGGAAGGATCTGCTTTCGGGCTCACATGTACGGTGGTTGGAAGAATTCAGTTCCGTGTGGGTTGTTGAAGTGAGTGCCTTAGCTCCTGGCTTTCTGTTGCCTGGGGTCTCCCTCATGTTCTTATGACCTAACCTCATGACATCCCATCACGGTTACTGTGTTCTCTTCATTATAAATGAGTCACGAAGTCCAGCCCAGACTCAAAGGAGGGGTTATCCAAGGACATGAATACCAGGAGGTAGACATCACTGGGGATCCCTTGAGATGCTCCTTTATACAGATGTGATTTCAGATTGCTGTATGATGGAAAGCTATGTTCCCTGTAGCAACTGCTGTACTCTAGGACACATTCTCAATTATTGTGGTGATGTGGATTAGTACCTTGAGAGTCACAGGGCCAAGAAAACATGATGATTAGATTAACTATTCCTTTGATAATTGGAAATTGTCCCCTTATAGCCAAGAAGGAACCAGAGTTCAAGCCAAGGGGAGGCCCAGGGCAGAATCCCCAAGTATCACTATCACATGACTTCCTGTGGGGGCAGGACTCCCACATGGGCTGAGGGAAGAGTCAGTCGAGCTCTGAAAGAAGAAGGGCATGTGGACCTGAGACCTAGAAAAGATGGGAAGAAGAGAAACTCAAGTGTACACTTCTTACAAGAATGAGCAGATTATAATAGAGAACAAGAGTCATGTGATCTAGGACTAGATTCAGAAAGATTGGGATGCTCTAGAAGAACTCTAGAGCCCTGGGCAAAACACTGTTCTTAACAATCTACTTACATCACCTACCCAAGATCACTCCTTTATGGGTCGACTCTGTAACTTGCCTGTCGGAAGGTGGGCCCGCCATGCCTTAAAGAGTAGTTCTCTGCCTTCCCAAGAGGAGACAAGCTCGGGCCATACTTACTATAAACAACATAGTCAGTGTTGTCTTGGGCACATGTTGAACTGGAAGTCAAGAGTCCCTGTTCTAGTACTGGATCTATCTAGACATGTGACTTTGAGTCTCATAAGTCACTTTGACTCATTGGGTTTAGGTAACTGATCTGCAAAATGAGAGATTCTGTCCCTACGCCTACCACGAAAACCTTATAGAAGTTGTCAGTGACCTATGTACAGCTGAATCTAGTAGACACGTCACTGCATGTATTACTTAGTCTCTTGGCAGTGTTTGATGCCTTTAACTAATTCCTTCTTGAAACACTTCTTCCCTTGGCTGTGGATATAATTTTGGGAGTCACTGGCAAACGGATTTGACTCGGGGAAAAGTATTTTGCTCGAGAGGAGCAGAGGACCTGGACTAGCGCCACGATAATCACATGTGCTGAGGATTGGGGAAAAGGTGCACCCAGAAGAAGCTTTGGCCTAAGAGATAAGAAGGAAGCCAGACTGGAGCAGATTTAGAGCGAGTTGGAAGTGAGCTAGTGTAGGGAATTCATTGAAGAAGCTCAGCTTGGGAGGGGATGAGAGAGGTGGTGGTAGCTGAGGGGGAATGATGGGTTACAGGTAGGGTGTTTGTCAAAGAGAAGATGACTTCCTCGTGTTTAAATGCAGAAGAGGAATGGGGGCAGAGACGGAGGGAAGTGTCCCTGAGAAGGCAGGAGGGCACTGGCTCCAGAGCGCAAGGGGATTAGCCCGAGAGGAGCGCCAGGGCTTCTGTTTAAGCAAGGATGGAAGGGGGAAAAGGCATGTGTGGGGTCAGAGCGGTGTGTGGAACTGGGGGTGTCAGTGAGTCTCCTAGACATTCAACCCAAGGCAGAGGGGAGCAGCAGGAGCCAGGGGCTGGGGTGCCACCAAGGAGCCCAGCATGGAGGCAGGAAGAACGAGGGTGGGGACAGCTTACAGCATTTCCCTCCCTGGCTTCATGGAGAAGTCTTGGGCCTTCGGGCACACACAGGCCTTAGGTGTTCAGCGAAGGTAGGGGAACGGGTAACACACATTGAGGATCTGCTCTCAGCCAGACCCGGGCACGTGTCACCTGTTGGCAGCAAAGCCTTTTGTCGGTGAAGTGACAAGCCTCGCTTGCTGTCTTTGGGCTGGCAAGGGGAAGAGCCAGGCCTTGCCTGGAGGCCTGAGTGGTTTCCAGCGTACACCTTGCTGCATCTGCAGGACCCTGGGCGGGCTGGGGGCTCCCTGGGCCTGACCGAGGTGGTCTTGCCAGCACGGCTTTGACGCTGGGAAAATCCATACTCAGCTGTGTAGGCAGCGTCCAAGAGCCTGGGGATGTCGCTGGGGCTAATTGGAGGTGGCCAGAGCTCTGGGAGCCCCTCTCTGTGTGTAGCTGAGTAGCATGCAGTGTCGGTAGCAGTCCCTGGCATTAGATAGACCCACGGCACTGTTGATCCCACACACCTAACATCCTGCTGGAGTTGACAGCAAGGGCCCATCAGGAGGTGCTCCAGGACAGAAGCCCAGGGACGGTGGCAGTCAACAACGCCGACCAATCTCCAACCGGGCTACTCCAGTACGTTCGTGTTCATTCTCAAACAGTGTGTTTCCGTCTTCCACTTTCTCCCCCGCTAATACCGATCTTGCAGCAGGGCATTGGGATAGAAGCAGGGGAGCCCCCTTGGGGAGGAATTTACCTTTTCAAACTGGAGGGGAACAGGTGCTCTGGAACCAGCACGTGACTGCGAGAGGGCGGGGACAGCGTCCCTGAAGGGAAAGGTTGCTCAGATTGACAACACTCTGCTGCAAATGACAACATCCTGGCTCTGTCATTAAAACAGGTGGCTGTCATTATGGCCGCACACTCATAATGGGAAGATGATGCAGGCTGAGAGAGATTTATACGGGCCCCAGGAAGATGAAATTGCATATAAAGGGGGAAAGGAGGCATTAAGAGCGCCAATTTGGGGAATTCGCTCCCCACAGGTGTGCACGTGACACTCATTAATGGTGCAGAATTTGTGTCACTCTATCCAGAGGGTTAAATCACCTACAGAGCTTTCATTTATTCAGGTTTATTCAAGTATCCTTTGGGAAAGATTCTTTCTTCCCCTCTTTGGATGCGTTCCTTCCGTTTAAAGGAGTAGTGAGTATAAAAATGTACCGTATGTGGCAAGACCTACCCTCTTGTCTTCCCCACAAATGGTGTTTGCTGCCCAGTAGACTGTCGGAAATCAAATAATCACGAGGTCGTACGTGGGTTCCCGGGCCCTGCGAGGTTACTGGCGGGTCTGTGTGCCCGATGTTTCCTTTCCTAAAGAGGTGAAGTTTTAAATGTTTTTTTAATTTAATAAACACTTACATGGTGCTAATTATTGCCAGGCAATATTCCAAGTATAATATCTTGCAAATTAATTTATTTAATGCAATAATACCTCTAGGGTAAGTTCCTTTACTGTCTGCGTTTAGAGGTGAGGTGTAGGGGGATTAGTAAACCTCTGCACTCGTCCAAGTTGATACAACTAGTACCTCGTGCAGCCCCCCGGCAGTCTCCCCGCAGAGGCTGTGCTCTGAACTGCTACAACACTCCAACTACACTATGCACGTTTTGTCCATTTTCACTTTTAGGGGGTGTTTACATTACTTTTTGTTCCATCTTTGAGCTTCTCTTCTGGTGAGAACACGTTTTGAAGTCTCAGCCTATTAGGAGCTGTTGCATGAAAGGTCGATAAGCTGGAAGGACGGCTCTCGTGCTGGAGCAGACAGTGGTATTTTCCATTGCACGGAGCATCTTCAGAACGTGCAGCGCGTGTTGCGGGCAGACCTGGACAGCCTCGCTCTCCTTGCCGTGTGTAGGATCAGAGAAGGCAGAAGAAGGTTTTCAATCCACTAGAAGTGCACGTGCTCGCTCTCAAATGCCAAAATTCAACACACAGTCCCAGACAGCCTTACACACCTTTTCTAGCCAGTCCCTTGCCTGCTGTTCAGAATCCCACCTTTAGATGCACAGTTGGAAGGAAATGCCTTTGGCCATCCTGACCACGTTTCTTCCTGGAGATTTAGAGCTGATTGGGCACAGACGGGAGGCAGGTAATACACCCTTTCCACCCCCTCCCTGGTCACCAGTTGACACAAGACACGAGCAGCTTTTTTGCCTTCCAAGGTGTAGCCAGATTGCCAAGTAATTATCTTGATTTATGAGGGCAGGAGTAGACGGTAGCACAAAACATCATTTTAAACTAACGAAGGCCAGAATACCACTCCCATAATTTGTAAATTATTTCACGTCGTGTTGAGTACCTTACAAGCATACTGGAGAGGGAAACAGTATCTTATTACCTTTGTGTCCTCGGTGTCTAGAACAATGCTTGGCTTGCAGTGTCTATAGAGGAAAGAAACTAATGAATAAGTGAGCACCTACTGTACACTCCCCGCTAGACACTTGAAAGCCTTCAACTTTCTGCTTTCAAGGTCGTTAAGTCGTGAGGGGCGATCTGGACACTGGGGACAGCCAGTTCAGAAGCCATCCCAGTGGTCCAGAGGAATGGAAAATCGGAACAAGATGGTGGCAGTAGAAATGCAAAGAGCCCTAGAAACTCAGGCTCTCTTCACATGGCTGGGATCAGTTTCTGGCTGAAAACCCTCATCTTGTCTGCATGAGAGAGTCACATTCTTCAGGTTGATGACACTTTGCCTTTTTTAATACTAAAAGGGCGTATGTCCCCTTTCTGACCCTGTGTTGCTTGCCAGTCCTCTCTGATTACCTTGACAATGTGGGGGACCCTATGTCTTCACGTCTCCCTCCCCTGCTTCCTGAATTTGTCCCCTGGCTACAGGAGGACAGTTGAGCAAGGAGGCAGGACAGGCACTCTGTGTGCCTCTGCTTTCAATTTCTGTTCTAGAACAGAGGCAGGAAGTTTGTGCTGGGGAAGGACCAGGGTCTGAACGATAGTTCTAAGCATCTTCTGTATCCTGGGGTTCTTGGAGCCCCAGAGAACATTACTAGGAGGGAACAGGTGCAGTGTGTGTGTGTCTGAGGACAGATGTGGCAGGTGACAGAATGGCCACTCCGTGCCACCCTGTAGGGTCATCTGCTTCTGTCTATGGTCCCAGCAAGCGCTGGATCTGAGCTAAGGGGGCAAGAGGCATAAAGCAGTCAGGATTTCTCATGGGGACCTGGGAAAGGACAAAGAAACTGTGCAACGATCTCATAAATAGTGGCAACTGCTGGAGGAGATAATGCAGGTCTTAATATTCTGTTCATTTTATCCTGTGTGCATGAGGGGGTACGTGTGTTCTTTAACAGCACGTTACCCAGGGGCTGCCCCACTCAAGGCAGTAGAGAAGAACTGCAGAATTGCGAGGATGTCATGGGGGCAATATGAAGTATAGCAATTCCGTAGTATTTCCAAGACTCCCATTGCTGCTGCCTCTTTTGGAAATTGTAACCCATTTACTTTATTTATCATCTTTGCACATCACATCACAACTTTTGTGATTAAATCGCCCCAGGGCACAAGTACAAAATATGAAAGTTCGGTTAAAGTGTAGGAGACAGAACAGCAGCAGCTCTCGGCACGTATTAAATACGCATCTGCTGCTAAATGCCTCTTGCGAAAGTGTGTCATGCCTGGTGTCCTGGAATCTAGGCCTGTGCTGAACAGAAGTAGAATTTCCACGGAAAACACCTTGGCAGTCCGAGGCGAGAACAGTCCGATTTTAGTTCCGTGGTGTGCGTGCTACAGCGGGGATGCACTCATGATGCTATTGTGGTCACTCGTGAAAATAGCTCCTGCCCCACTTGTGACTCCGCTATTTCGTGATCTATTATTTAGCTAGGTGCTTGGTGACTACAAAAGCCAGTTATGATCCCAAAGCTATCAAAACAAATTCTTCAAACCTCTTGGGAGCTCATCTGCTCCATCCTCCTTTTTCATAGTATCAAATATTCAAGCCCTTCGTGGTGGTGAGACTCTGTTCAGTGAATAGCTGCCAGCAAAGAAGGGTGACTGGGTGGCTGAGGACACTAATTTGGAAAGTTGAAATCCTCAATTCAGTGTCTCATGTTCCTTCTTTCCAATGTACCTAGTGGCTCCCCCGTGGAGCCAGTCCGTTTACCCTTGGGCAAAGAAGAAAGAAGACGACTCATGCTTTTCCATTTGGTTTTAAGCTCTAGGTCCCTAGAAAGAAAGGAGAAAAAAATAAATCCTCTGTTCTATCCCCCCAACCTCTTTCCTCCCTGGAGCCCAGCGGCCCAAATACCATTAAGCTAATGCCAAGCCAGCTGACGAACACAAGAGAGGAAAGGGCGTCCTGTGATCTCCAAAACACCAAATGCTTCGTGCGCTGACAGATGCCGCCTCCGTCTGATGCAAGCTCTGGGGTTGGCCGGCAGGCTCCAGGCACCTTGGGCTCCACGATCTGGTCCGAGAGAGGCAGGGGGTGCAGAGCAAAGGGGGTGCAGATGGCACCCAGGGTGAGCACAGTGTTCAGGGCCCCGCAGGGCGCGTGGCTACCCCAGGTCATGGGAGCGAGGCTCCGGAGCTGCTCCGCAGGCATCCTGGGAGTGTCTCTTTGGACATTTTCAAATGTTAGACAATAGCAACAGGGAATTACTATTCCAGCATCACTGCCCTGGTTGTACGTTCCGAGCAAAGAGCTGTGTCATAGCAAACTCTTAATCCTTCCCCGTCGAGGTTCTGCACCTATTACGTACTTTTCTCGTCACAGCTGTGAGATCCAGACCAACTCGAAGAGCCAAACTCGCATCCCTTTGAAAGATGGGGTATTGGACCAAACCCAAAAGACGGGAGCTGCAATTGCACATGGCTTCAGCATTGGAGGAAGACAGGGATGAAGGCTTCCAGCCATTGGACCGCGGGGAGAAAGTTAGCAGGGAATCAACACCTGGGCAGTGGCTTTTCCTGGACTGTCCCAGAGTTTCCACATAGTGTTTCCTTCTCTGCGTAAATACTTTAACATCTGTCTGTATCAGTGTCTCCGTCCATCTACATCTATTTATTTATAAAGAACCAATGAATACAAAATGGTGCAGGAAAAAAAAAGACAAGAGGCAGAGGATTATAGTTACTTAAATGGCTACTTTAAAGTTATTTTTAATCAGGCATTTGTATAAGGTAATTATGGCCTTTAGCTCTATGGGAGAAAAGCACAGTTGAAAAAAAATTAAGCAAAGATAGAGTCGATAAATGATGCCCTGATTGTGGTTCGCCATTTGGTCCATATGTAATTAATTTTCTTCATTCCTCCCATCTCATCAGGCATCCAGAATTATCTCCCCATTTTTAAAGGGATCAGGTTTGGTCGTAGCAAAACATGATGCCAGAGGACAACAGATTGGGGAGTTGGTTCAGATGTCTACATAATAGAAACACAGTCATAAAAATGCCAACACCTTCCCATTGTAAGAAGATAAAATGCAATGCTCATCACGGATGAATGGTTCGTCTTGTTGTGTCCTCGAGCCACAATCAATTGTACATCATTAACAAGACACAAAATCTTTACTAATTAGCTTTTATGATTATATTGTTATTGCATTGAGGCTTTTAAAGCCTCGGAAGCCGAGGAGATAGGACGCTCACGGAAGAGAATCATGTGGAAAGCGTGAAAAATAAAACCCATCACTCATGTCATCATCAGAAATGTTCACCCGGTGTTACCATCTATAATTTTTAATTCAATTCACTGTGAAGATTAATATTTTTAATAAATGAGTGACAACTGTTGAAAAGAGGGAAAAGAATGTCAGGCGTGCTTTCATACCAGGAGAGCTGAAAGAAATTCAGCTGTTAGAGTTATCTAACAAGAACAATTGTTCATTTTCTCTTTGCTTGAAATCTTCAAGGCTGGTGGGGGTTTTTTTGGTTTTGGTTTTTGTTTTTTACCCTACACGTACTTTTTAACATATTGTTCTTCTCTAAATGTAAAAGATAGAATTCATCCAATTAAAAAGAATTGCAATCCATATCTTACACCAGGATATATTTCAAATGGATCAAAGGTTTAAATGCAAAATAGAAAATAATAAACTTATCAGAAGACACCAAGGGAGAATTCTTTTATAATAGCAGAGTGGGGAAGACTTTTTGACACCATCATATAAAAAAACCCAAAAGCCATAAAAGAAAAATTAAATTCAACTACATTAAAAAAATCTGCATGGCAAACTAATATACCCAGAACAAAAGTGCCATAAGCAAAGTCAAAAAAAAGTTACAGACTAGAAAAAGATATTTGCAATTCATATCACAGACCAAGGCCTGCTACTGAAAATACGTTAAGAGTTTCTATAAATCAAAATGACAAAGTCCAGCAAACCAATAGAGAAACAGGCAAAGGATGCGAATAATCGTTTTCCAGAAAAGGGTGTTCAAATTTTTCTAAGACGTGAAAAGGCACACAACACACTCATAAAGGAAAAGCCAATTAAACTACATTGAGATATCACTTTTTGATTTTCAGATTGGCAAAAGTCAAAAAATTTGACGACAGATTTCATTAATGATGGGGTGAGAAGCAGGCTGTCCTCTCCCGTTGCTGATGGAAGTATAAATTGGTACAAAATCTACAAAGGACAATTCAACAATTTCGAACAAAATGACACATGTACAACCTCTCTGATCCAGCAATTCCGCTTGTAGGAATTTATCCTACAGATTTGTTTGAAAGGCTTATGTAAACGTTATCAAATGGCCAGGCATCGTGGCTCAAGCCTGTAATCCTAGCACTCTGGGAGGCCAGAGGCAGGATTGCTTGAGCTCAGGAGTTCGACACCAGCCTGAGCAGGAGCAAGACCCCATCTCTACTAAAAATAGAAAAAATTAGCCAGGCATGGTGGTTCCTGTAGTCCAAGCTACCCGCGAGGCTGAGGCAGGAGGATCACTTGAGCCCAGGAGTTTGAGGTTGCTGTGAGCTATGATGATGCCACTGCATTCTACTCAGGGCAACTGAGGAAGACTCTGTCTCAAAAAAAAAAAAAAAAATACTTTGCCCAGGTCATACAGCTAGAAAGGGGGGGGCTTGAAGCCCAGGTATTCTGGCATCAAAGCATGCTATATTCTTAGCCACGTCCTCTGCTCGCTCATACACAGTAATTTCAGTAATAAGAAACAGGCACTTGGCTGTTGTGGTAGGGCTTTTGTGTTCTTGCAGGCTGAAGTCAAAAGGCTCGCAGGGGTCCCTTCCTATGACTCACGAGGAAACCGGAGCAAAGAGAGGCAAGGTAACTTGCTGGCATCCCGTGCTCGACCACGACTGTTTAAACGCTCTACTGAGCTCCCCTGCTTCCCGCTGGGTCCATCACTGAAAATCAAGTCATCATTTGGAATTGCTCAGACCTGAGTTAGGAAAGATTACACTTGTTAGAAAGAAATGGGGAAGAAAGGGCAACTGAGAATCCATTTGCTCTGGCTTTTAAAGTTGTCTTCTGTGGATGGATCCGTTCACAGATATTTTTATAGCAACATCCTTCTTCCTTTCTCCCTCTCTGTTTGATGGGGAGCTTACCGAACGTCGATACCGAGTTATTTTCCTTTATTGCTACCACAAAACTGCCCTTAATAAGAAGTGAAAGAAAGAAGAATGGAAGTTTATGGTGTCTCTACTCTATTTCTTCCAGAGAACCCCATCATCAAAGTCTCAGAGCTTTAAAATTCTTTTTAGAGAAATGCTTTCCTGTCACAGGTGGCAGACGCACCTGTCCACAGGTGCTGTACCGACTTGCATGTTTCTCTCCCTTTTGAGCAGTTACTTTGCCCGGGGTGGTGGCCATCAGGTGGGCACCATCTTGGGAGCAGCTCAGATTTGGGTCTAATCCAATTTCTGCTGCTTCTAAGCAGTGTTGCCAGGAGCACTAACTTTCTTAACTTCTCTGAACGCCATTGTTAAGGTCTCTACCTACTGTGGTGTTCAGTAGTATCTAGTCTACAGGCCTTGGAGGCAATGCAGTGAACTGCCGTACGTAAAAGTACCCACAGAAGTGGTTTGCGCACAGAACCTCAGATCTTCTTCTAATGGGCTCTGCCTCCCTGTAACCTCAGTGTGCCCCAGGTCTGTCCTCTGGGCGCTTCAGGATGGAGTGTAGAATCTTCCACTGGGGGCCTTAAGAGTATTTAAAGGCTGCTACTTTCTCCCCCATCCTCTTTTTGCTTACAGCACTCTGGAGTTCTCGACTCTCCCACATACAGGATTTCATAGTCTCTCTACCATTTAACCAGTTTTCCACAAATTCATTCAAACTGATTTATATATCTAGATATAACCTGAGGTACTGGTAAATGTATTGAAAGAAGTATATTACAGGTAATGCTACATTAGTGCTGTGATAGAATTAACATTCTTTTCGTGTGTATATATCCTCTGGGATTCATTTGCTCTGTCTGAGGGATGATCCCAGATGCCTTTTGTTTGAATGCAAGAGGATGAATTGGTTCACCTGTGAGGCAATGTGAGTTAGGGTCATAAGAAACCTGGCTGAGTTAACCAGGATCATCTTTAAACAACCAGACATTAGCTTAGTGGACTGTCCTAGAGTCTCTCTCTCTCTCTCTTTCTCTCTCTCCTCACCCGACCCCTCTCTCTCTCTGAGAGGTCAAAGTCAATGGGCAACCTCTTACCTGGAGAACACTTTTGTTCTCCCCATCTCATAGTAAAATGCCTCATAATTGGCCAAGTTCTCCACCTTCTCGTGTTTCACAGGACTTCAGAAGAGTTGGCAGCTGGTGGATAGAAACTATTTGGAGGTCAAGACAAACACAAGCCCTTTAACTCACAAACTACATTTTTCTTTCTTTTTCTCTGCCTCCCTGAGTGGGATCATACTCTCTGCCACGTCCTCTCGCCATGCCACGGTAAGATGATACGAGACTGAGCACTTGGATCCCTGCAAATTGTGCAGGAGAAAAGCATCTTGTGTTGCTGTTTTCGTTATCTGTTTCAGAGGAGTGTTATGACTAACGGAATATTTACGAAGTGTCCAGCAGGCCGGGGTGAAGTGGACGGATTAAATGTGGATGGTGCTTTAGGGGCAAGTCATTAAGCCTGGCTGAAAGCTGCACTTCATCAAGAAATGTTCAGGCCAAAATAAGCAAATGTCTGTCCCTTTGTATCTCTGTCTGTCCATCTGTCTATAGAGGAGGGTGGATGGAGGGAATTTGACGAGTTTCAACAAGAAAGAAAAACTTGTTCGAGCATGAGCGAGATGTTTCCCTGAAATCTGTGCCTGATTTCTTCCCGGGGATACTGCTTCTCCTGGGGTGTGCCGCTGAGTTCTCAGGGCTCTATCTTCAGAAGTTCTACGTGGACCAATTCTTCTGCTTTTAGAATGAACCACATTTTAAAAGGGGAAAATAGAACACACGGTAGAGTCAGGGAGATGGAAGTGAGAAATGCAGCCATCTGCCCGAGATGTTTCGCACCCCAGCCTGGGGTTCTCCAGAGCAGGCACATGGAATGTGGCTCATCCTGGGTCTCTAATGTGGAAAAGCCACGGCCCTGCCCCTATGTTGAGGTATCATCTCATGATCTGCCTCTTGAATATGTTAGAAAACAAAGAATAGGGCCAAAACGCTACCACGGTGTGTGTGTTTGCAGTGTGTTGGTTGGTGTGTCACAAGACTAGGCTAACATCTCTTTCCAGTCCAAAGAAGTCTCAGATCCATTTTAACACCTTGTTGTGGTACCTCGCATTAGGAATCTCTGCAAAGCAGGTACAATTTTATTACGGCCCACGGTTTCTGTATGGCATTTTACGTCTAATGGCCAACTATCATTATCTTCCGTAAGTATTTACTCAGCATTTACAATACTTTTAGTTCAGCTCAGAAAAAAACAAATTTTTTTTTTTAATTGTGACATGCATGTATTTTACAAAAGAGAAGGATAAGACTCGGACTGGGTGACCCGCTCAACATGGAGAACCAAGCTGGGATTACGAGAATGTTCTTCAGTCTCCAATCTGTTACTCAATGCAACTCTCCCTTCTTCCGAAGACTGAATGTTACATTTTTCCCTCCTTGGATCTTCCTGGTCCATCAGCAGAAGGTGCTGTCATCACATATGTATTGCCTGGCCTCTTCAGAGACACAGAATGTGACCCCGTGCCCCAGGGGAAGTTACCTTAGATGATTTCCCTTTGTGAAAAGTGTTTTTCAATCTTCTGGATGAAAAAGCACGAGATAGGTGCAAACTGTTACAACATCAAATTATCGTTTTCCTTTTCAATTAACACCCGTCGCTGTCACCTTGTGTGACCGAAACTGAAAAAGGATTAGCATCAACATGTTTTTATTCCAACACGGTGGTTACCGCCATAAGCGTGAGTTGTCAGGATGTGCCGGCTACAGACTGCGAAACTCTGCAGCCACTTGGAGTGCTGCTGTACTGCAGTTGGGATGTTGTATCCAGGTAGTTAACTTCTTAGCCGGCCATTCAGCAGTGGTAGACCCTTCCCTCGGGGAGACCAGAGCTCTGCAGGCATGAGCTGGCTACACTGGGAAGCTTCGTGTTATTTATGCTACAAGAACAGTGATGGAGTCATGGAAGTGACTTGGGCTTCTCTCTTCATTCCCACCCATCTTAGTGACAAGTCTTCTTTATTATTCAAGCCACTTGAAGACAGCACCCTGTTGAAGACATTGCACTAAAGCTACTGCCACCCAATGCAAAAAAAAAAAAAAAAAAAAATCCAGCTGATTGGTATTCATGTTTTTGTCCAGTACCCATCCAGTGGAAACATTATACTGTTAAAGCTAGTTGTTAAAACATTCCGTCAAATCGAAACCTCTATTAATTGATATAACCATGCTTCACTGGGCATAGTGAAAATTGAGGTTCATAAAAGGGTGACCTGGAGTCAATGAAAAATTCTGAAATGCCTTGAATCGCCAGAGAAAGATTAAAATATGTTCAGTGTTGTTTTAGCGTTAAGTATATTTTATTGTATTCCATATCTTGCAAATGGGTGATGCATACCTGGTATTTTTTATAATACTCTATTAAACAGTGTTTGATCTGCCGCGACATCCCATTCCCTAGGAGAGCAGGGTAGCGGAGCCGTCTTGTTATAGCTGGCTGGTGGTTGCGCTCAAGGCAGAGTTTAGGTCATTCTTATTTTTTATAGCAAACCTAATAGGTATGAATTAGAATCTGCCTCCTTTTTCTTTTTAATTGGGCATTAGCTTTATAGATTCAAATATACTAGGCGCATTTTAGAGGAAGGTATTGTCATGCTCCTACCCAGAGGGACTCCCCGCTCCTAAATTTCTCAAAGTACAGCATTCTCTTTGGCTAACGGGATTAAAGAGGACAGAAGGATGGGCTGGCCGTCAGTGCTCTAGTATCTCTACCTATTTCTTCGGCACAGCCCCCAGCTACTCAATACACTGTGAATTCTGGTATGATCTTACAAGTACATTTTTTTTTTAGGCCCAAAGAAGGCCAAAGAGTTAATTTGGAATCGAAGGGCTTTTGTATTTCTTTTCCCTAAAAAGGTGAAGAAGTAAATTCTTTAAGTAGGTGAAGGGATTTGGAGAAGGAAGATACAGTAATGATTTCAAGTTTTAAAGGAGACCCAAAGGAAAGCTGACCTCGTTTTACTGGCAGAAGATTACACTGTGTATTTATAGTTGGTGATATTGACTTCCTGAAGAGAAAAAACTAAAAATACATTGTGAAATGTTACCATCTTAAAGAAGGAGGGGGTGACATTCCTGTCTGGGTGAATTTCTTGGTTTGACTTAATTACACATTGGTGCCAGTGACACTGAAGATTTTGTTTAACAAAAATATATATGTTTGAAATCTTTTCCACATTATTTAATTTTGTCTTCTGATGTTAATCTTTCATTGTCTTCTTGGGTATACTTTTTCTCTTTTCCTTCTCTCAGATATTTTGTTC
>NW_012142412.1:2445846-2458262 GCF_000956105.1 Propithecus coquereli
GCTGAGGCAGGAGGATCACTTGAGCCCAGGAGTTTGAGGTTGCTGTGAGCTATGATGATGCCACTGCATTCTACTCAGGGCAACTGAGGAAGACTCTGTCTCAAAAAAAAAAAAAAAAATACTTTGCCCAGGTCATACAGCTAGAAAGGGGGGGGCTTGAAGCCCAGGTATTCTGGCATCAAAGCATGCTATATTCTTAGCCACGTCCTCTGCTCGCTCATACACAGTAATTTCAGTAATAAGAAACAGGCACTTGGCTGTTGTGGTAGGGCTTTTGTGTTCTTGCAGGCTGAAGTCAAAAGGCTCGCAGGGGTCCCTTCCTATGACTCACGAGGAAACCGGAGCAAAGAGAGGCAAGGTAACTTGCTGGCATCCCGTGCTCGACCACGACTGTTTAAACGCTCTACTGAGCTCCCCTGCTTCCCGCTGGGTCCATCACTGAAAATCAAGTCATCATTTGGAATTGCTCAGACCTGAGTTAGGAAAGATTACACTTGTTAGAAAGAAATGGGGAAGAAAGGGCAACTGAGAATCCATTTGCTCTGGCTTTTAAAGTTGTCTTCTGTGGATGGATCCGTTCACAGATATTTTTATAGCAACATCCTTCTTCCTTTCTCCCTCTCTGTTTGATGGGGAGCTTACCGAACGTCGATACCGAGTTATTTTCCTTTATTGCTACCACAAAACTGCCCTTAATAAGAAGTGAAAGAAAGAAGAATGGAAGTTTATGGTGTCTCTACTCTATTTCTTCCAGAGAACCCCATCATCAAAGTCTCAGAGCTTTAAAATTCTTTTTAGAGAAATGCTTTCCTGTCACAGGTGGCAGACGCACCTGTCCACAGGTGCTGTACCGACTTGCATGTTTCTCTCCCTTTTGAGCAGTTACTTTGCCCGGGGTGGTGGCCATCAGGTGGGCACCATCTTGGGAGCAGCTCAGATTTGGGTCTAATCCAATTTCTGCTGCTTCTAAGCAGTGTTGCCAGGAGCACTAACTTTCTTAACTTCTCTGAACGCCATTGTTAAGGTCTCTACCTACTGTGGTGTTCAGTAGTATCTAGTCTACAGGCCTTGGAGGCAATGCAGTGAACTGCCGTACGTAAAAGTACCCACAGAAGTGGTTTGCGCACAGAACCTCAGATCTTCTTCTAATGGGCTCTGCCTCCCTGTAACCTCAGTGTGCCCCAGGTCTGTCCTCTGGGCGCTTCAGGATGGAGTGTAGAATCTTCCACTGGGGGCCTTAAGAGTATTTAAAGGCTGCTACTTTCTCCCCCATCCTCTTTTTGCTTACAGCACTCTGGAGTTCTCGACTCTCCCACATACAGGATTTCATAGTCTCTCTACCATTTAACCAGTTTTCCACAAATTCATTCAAACTGATTTATATATCTAGATATAACCTGAGGTACTGGTAAATGTATTGAAAGAAGTATATTACAGGTAATGCTACATTAGTGCTGTGATAGAATTAACATTCTTTTCGTGTGTATATATCCTCTGGGATTCATTTGCTCTGTCTGAAGGATGATCCCAGATGCCTTTTGTTTGAATGCAAGAGGATGAATTGGTTCACCTGTGAGGCAATGCGAGTTAGGGTCATAAGAAACCTGGCTGAGTTAACCAGGATCATCTTTAAACAACCAGACATTAGCTTAGTGGACTGTCCTAGAGTCTCTCTCTCTCTCTCTTTCTCTCTCTCCTCACCCGACCCCTCTCTCTCTCTGAGAGGTCAAAGTCAATGGGCAACCTCTTACCTGGAGAACACTTTTGTTCTCCCCATCTCATAGTAAAATGCCTCATAATTGGCCAAGTTCTCCACCTTCTCGTGTTTCACAGGACTTCAGAAGAGTTGGCAGCTGGTGGATAGAAACTATTTGGAGGTCAAGACAAACACAAGCCCTTTAACTCACAAACTACATTTTTCTTTCTTTTTCTCTGCCTCCCTGAGTGGGATCATACTCTCTGCCACGTCCTCTCGCCATGCCACGGTAAGATGATACGAGACTGAGCACTTGGATCCCTGCAAATTGTGCAGGAGAAAAGCATCTTGTGTTGCTGTTTTCGTTATCTGTTTCAGAGGAGTGTTATGACTAACGGAATATTTACGAAGTGTCCAGCAGGCCGGGGTGAAGTGGACGGATTAAATGTGGATGGTGCTTTAGGGGCAAGTCATTAAGCCTGGCTGAAAGCTGCACTTCATCAAGAAATGTTCAGGCCAAAATAAGCAAATGTCTGTCCCTTTGTATCTCTGTCTGTCCATCTGTCTATAGAGGAGGGTGGATGGAGGGAATTTGACGAGTTTCAACAAGAAAGAAAAACTTGTTCGAGCATGAGCGAGATGTTTCCCTGAAATCTGTGCCTGATTTCTTCCCGGGGATACTGCTTCTCCTGGGGTGTGCCGCTGAGTTCTCAGGGCTCTATCTTCAGAAGTTCTACATGGACCAATTCTTCTGCTTTTAGAATGAACCACATTTTAAAAGGGGAAAATAGAACACACGGTAGAGTCAGGGAGATGGAAGTGAGAAATGCAGCCATCTGCCCGAGATGTTTCGCACCCCAGCCTGGGGTTCTCCAGAGCAGGCACATGGAATGTGGCTCATCCTGGGTCTCTAATGTGGAAAAGCCACGGCCCTGCCCCTATGTTGAGGTATCATCTCATGATCTGCCTCTCGAATATGTTAGAAAACAAAGAATAGGGCCAAAACGCTACCACGGTGTGTGTGTTTGCAGTGTGTTGGTTGGTGTGTCACAAGACTAGGCTAACATCTCTTTCCAGTCCAAAGAAGTCTCAGATCCATTTTAACACCTTGTTGTGGTACCTCGCATTAGGAATCTCTGCAAAGCAGGTACAATTTTATTACGGCCCACGGTTTCTGTATGGCATTTTACGTCTAATGGCCAACTATCATTATCTTCCGTAAGTATTTACTCAGCATTTACAATACTTTTAGTTCAGCTCAGAAAAAAACAAATTTTTTTTTTTAATTGTGACATGCATGTATTTTACAAAAGAGAAGGATAAGACTCGGACTGGGTGACCCGCTCAACATGGAGAACCAAGCTGGGATTACGAGAATGTTCTTCAGTCTCCAATCTGTTACTCAATGCAACTCTCCCTTCTTCCGAAGACTGAATGTTACATTTTTCCCTCCTTGGATCTTCCTGGTCCATCAGCAGAAGGTGCTGTCATCACATATGTATTGCCTGGCCTCTTCAGAGACACAGAATGTGACCCCGTGCCCCAGGGGAAGTTACCTTAGATGATTTCCCTTTGTGAAAAGTGTTTTTCAATCTTCTGGATGAAAAAGCACGAGATAGGTGCAAACTGTTACAACATCAAATTATCGTTTTCCTTTTCAATTAACACCCGTCGCTGTCACCTTGTGTGACCGAAACTGAAAAAGGATTAGCATCAACATGTTTTTATTCCAACACGGTGGTTACCGCCATAAGCGTGGGTTGTCAGGATGTGCCGGCTACAGACTGCGAAACTCTGCAGCCACTTGGAGTGCTGCTGTACTGCAGTTGGGATGTTGTATCCAGGTAGTTAACTTCTTAGCCGGCCATTCAGCAGTGGTAGACCCTTCCCTCGGGGAGACCAGAGCTCTGCAGGCATGAGCTGGCTACACTGGGAAGCTTCGTGTTATTTATGCTACAAGAACAGTGATGGAGTCATGGAAGTGACTTGGGCTTCTCTCTTCATTCCCACCCATCTTAGTGACAAGTCTTCTTTATTATTCAAGCCACTTGAAGACAGCACCCTGTTTAAGACATTGCACTAAAGCTACTGCCACCCAATGCAAAAAAAAAAAAAAAAAAAAATCCAGCTGATTGGTATTCATGTTTTTGTCCAGTACCCATCCAGTGGAAACATTATACTGTTAAAGCTAGTTGTTAAAACATTCCGTCAAATCGAAACCTCTATTAATTGATATAACCATGCTTCACTGGGCATAGTGAAAATTGAGGTTCATAAAAGGGTGACCTGGAGTCAATGAAAAATTCTGAAATGCCTTGAATCGCCAGAGAAAGATTAAAATATGTTCAGTGTTGTTTTAGCGTTAAGTATATTTTATTGTATTCCATATCTTGCAAATGGGTGATGCATACCTGGTATTTTTTATAATACTCTATTAAACAGTGTTTGATCTGCCGCGACATCCCATTCCCTAGGAGAGCAGGGTAGCGGAGCCGTCTTGTTATAGCTGGCTGGTGGTTGCGCTCAAGGCAGAGTTTAGGTCATTCTTATTTTTTATAGCAAACCTAATAGGTATGAATTAGAATCTGCCTCCTTTTTCTTTTTAATTGGGCATTAGCTTTATAGATTTAAATATACTAGGCGCATTTTAGAGGAAGGTATTGTCGTGCTCCTACCCAGAGGGACTCCCCGCTCCTAAATTTCTCAAAGTACAGCATTCTCTTTGGCTAACGGGATTAAAGAGGACAGAAGGATGGGCTGGCCGTCAGTGCTCTAGTATCTCTACCTATTTCTTCGGCACAGCCCCCAGCTACTCAATACACTGTGAATTCTGGTATGATCTTACAAGTACATTTTTTTTTTAGGCCCAAAGAAGGCCAAAGAGTTAATTTGGAATCGAAGGGCTTTTGTATTTCTTTTCCCTAAAAAGGTGAAGAAGTAAATTCTTTAAGTAGGTGAAGGGATTTGGAGAAGGAAGATACAGTAATGATTTCAAGTTTTAAAGGAGACCCAAAGGAAAGCTGACCTCGTTTTACTGGCAGAAGATTACACTGTGTATTTATAGTTGGTGATATTGACTTCCTGAAGAGAAAAAACTAAAAATACATTGTGAAATGTTACCATCTTAAAGAAGGAGGGGGTGACATTCCTGTCTGGGTGAATTTCTTGGTTTGACTTAATTACACATTGGTGCCAGTGACACTGAAGATTTTGTTTAACAAAAATATATATGTTTGAAATGTTTTCCACATTATTTAATTTTGTCTTCTGATGTTAATCTTTCATTGTCTTCTTGGGTATACTTTTTCTCTTTTCCTTCTCTCAGATATTTTGTTCCCAATCTAAGTATAGATGAAAAACAAAAGGCTAAAAGTAAAATTAGAAAGGCTCTCCTCTCCTCTTTCTAACCCACAAGCACCCTGGTACCATGTGGCAGAGGTTTCAGAGGAAACCTGAACGGCTGCCGGGTACCAGAACCACCCCCCTGCCCCGTGTCCTCTGCCTTTGCACGGTCATTCATAAAGCCTCAAAGATCTCTTGGAACCACCACTTGTTGTAGGGTAAGACCACAATTCTGCCAAAAGAGGCGTCTGTGCTTGAAGTAACAGAGAAAGTTACCGAACAAGAAATCTCTTTTTCGACAACTAAAGTGAGGAAATGAAAGGAGAAGGGGAGATGATAGGGAAAATTAGGAGAAAAAAAAAATTTAATATTTCTCCCAAGTCCCCCAAGAGTCACCCAAACCCCTTGGCTAATGCCAAAGTAGACTTCATTTTGTTGTATGGTCATCTGATGCCTGTGTCCCAAGTGTCATGTTTTAATCAAATGTGAAATGCCATGTTGGTAAGTCAAATGAGTTAACCTTCTCTATAAGTAAATTCTGTTCTAGTCCACACTGAAAAAAAAATCCCCATATATTTCACACTTAAGGCTGTCATCTTTAACCTCGTCTGCTAAATGGAGTCTTTAGCATCTCTCACTATCGAAGGTTAGAGCTTTTCCTTGAAATTTGTCACAAGTGCATGTCCAAGCCATCCAGGAAGCTAAAATCTGGAGAAATGTGTGTGAAGAATTGGAGAGTGTGCACTGGCTAGCTTTTGCCTGACAGTGTGAAATCGCTACATAGTATCTCTAGGTGTGGACCTTTGTTTATATCTAGAGTATACCTAGAGTATAAACTCTAGGTATACACCTCTGTTTATACCTAGGTATACCTACAGAGTATACCTCCATCATACCCTATATATTTTTTTTAACAATGAATTATTGCTCTTTGGAAAGCTTTTAGTCATTGGTTTATTGGAAAACGATAAAGTAGCTCATTAACTGGATTTGATTTATGGCTTTTGAGTAAGAGTACCAAACTGAAGTTAAAGTCATGAATAGGTAAAGGTGCCCATCTAAGGCGAAGAAGGGGGTTTATCCTGAAGTTGTTACTATGGCCACGATGATGCAAGTCTAAATGCAGCAATGAATTCTCAGCCTTTCTCATCCTAGTACACACATCTATCCACTTTCTGGAGACACCTGCGAACATATCTACTGAGTTCCCCCGTACGCAGTGCTGTCTGAAAAGATTCAGAAAGATTCTTTACTAGACCGAAATCTAAATTCTAACACCATGTGCTCCCTCTCAGCCTGAAAACATAAATCAGAATCAGAGATATTAAAGTAGACATCTTTATTAGCATTATAAAGCATGACCAATAAAAAAAGGAAAAGCAGCATTCAGATAGTATTCTTTTGCAATTACTGGACAAATTTGTAATTAAAATCTGCTTTGATGCCCAGGGTATTCCTTTATCTTACAAGGGAGATTCTAAAATCTTTTTCTCAGACTCCCTTGCCCCACCCCCCATCTATGATGTTAAGAGTGAATTTGATAATGTCTATAAAAGTGTTTTATGTTTATCAGAATCTAACACTAGAGAAATTGAAGCTATTTGGACTGATGTTATCAGTGATTAAGGGGTAAACTGACCACTTTTTAGAGATCATTTAACACTTTCAGACCTGTAAGATGTCGTTCAGTGCCTTCGAAAAGGTAATTTACTAAATGATACTTTTGTAACTTAGAATTAATGACCCCCGAATGTGAGCAAATTATTCCCTTTTTAGTTTTAGGGTCAGGCCTATAGAATTACAAGTGAGGCCGTCCACCTTTCAAAGGGATTTGGTTTTTTGTCATTTCAGCAACTTAAAAAATATCATCTTGAGAGCAAAAGAAGCTCGCCTGGGGCTTTTGATTTGTCTGTTGTACATTTTCAGACACATCCACAGAAGGAATAAGAAAACAGATCTTCTAAAAGTTTTGAACTGAATGTGAAACTTCTCATATTGCCATTTTAGAATCAACAAAATCATTAAACCTCTCACACAGAAGCAGGGCCACTCCTTGAAATCAAATAAGAATAATAATAGCAAATACCTAACTTTTATATGACATTTTAAACGTTGCAAGATGCTTTTACATCCCACTGTCTCTCCATGCCAGTTATGAATTAGCTATGAGGTGCTTTTTTCCTGGTCAATGAGCAGAGATTTCAGCTGAGCATGAAAAAACTCTTAGCCCTCACAGTGGTGATAGTGGCAGGGCTTAGTGAGGAAAACTGTAAAGTCATTGTCTCTGTTGATTAAAATAGCATATTTAGAGATATGATTCAATTTACCCCAACCCAATTCTTAGAGTCTAGGGGGGGAAGAAAAGGCTTTACCCTCTTCTGTCTCATTTGCTAGAAGAATATCTTGCTTTTCCACCCATATTAATTATATATTTGTAAGGGAAATGTTTAATCATATCCCAATTGATAGAATACAGTCCTCTCTCTCCAATATCCTGTGGTACAGTTTGATTTGCACACATTTATTCATTTATTGTCCTATCAGTTTTCTGCTAATTCCATGTGTATAAGTTTTCCCAACTCGATTGAAAACTCTTAAAGACAAAACTCATTCTTGCAGCTGTTTTCGTATTCTCCACAGGGACGATTACATATAGGACACTAAAAACAGTTTTAATTCATCTGTGATTGATAATAATTCTTGGCTTAAAGATAGTAGATACCTTAGATCCTAAACTTAAGCATGGATCAGAATCACTCAGAGGGCTCATTATACTAAAATACGGTTCTGGACCCCACCCCCAGAGTTTCTGATGTCATAGTTACGGGGTGGGGCTGATAATCTGCTTTTCTAATGAGTTCCCAGGTGATGCTGACACACCTGCTCCTAAGACTCCACTTGAGAATCATTGTATTGAAGCAACATTTAAAGTCTCCTCCAAATTTTATTGGATGATACTTAAGATTTATGCCCATTTTAAATTGGGATTTAAAGGCACAAAACAACACTGTTCATAGAAACAAATATAATCACGGAACTTCCTGTTAAACCCACAAGTTAAAAGACCTGAAAGAAATCAAGCTGAGCTCCAAATATATCAGGCTACGAATGAATAACTCTAACTGATTAATGATAATACTAATAATTTTCTAAATGAGGCTGTATCCCACATCATTAGCACAGTTATTACCCAACTCACGAATGGATCCTATTCCACAGTTTATTTGGAATCTGTTGTTTGGAACTCGAAATGTGTTTGCCACCGAAGGATTGTGATAAGCAATGATAACAAAGGTCTTACTAACACGAGATAGTTCTAATAGGGCCAAGAGTCGTAATACTGCGTTTCTAAAGGGAAAACTTCAGGATTTACAGCTGTCTATCTCCACCAACTCAACCAGGGCACCCAGATACAAGAGCAGGGAGGAAGGAGATGGTAAGTTCCGCTTTGGACATCTCATGTTTGAGTTTTCCTTGGCACATCCAGCTGATGTCAGTTGTGAGGAATTACGGGGATACCCTACATAACCCCGCCTCCACCAGAGCTGACACACAGACCCCTGTGCCCTCTCCTTTGTTAGCCAGTTGTCAGGGAGACTCTGATGGGTGAATGAGTGTGTTGTATAGTGCTCGTGGGGCCAAAGAGTTCAGAGAGAGCTAAACATCCTGCAGTGTAAATTACTGAGGATATTTTTTTAATTAAATAAATCCAGAAATAAACCGAGGATATTTTTGAGCTCCTTTTTCATAAACCCTTTCATCACCCTGAAGGTTCAGCCATGGACTGTTTAGGTATCTTGGCCCCCACCACCTACAGCTTCGCTTCCTCTCCCACCATCTCCTCTGGGCTTCCTGATATACCCAGACCCTTCCATGTTCCTTTTCTTAGTTCTGATTTGCAAAGGACTTATAGCTGATAAAGACGGTGTTTGGGACACCCAGTCACCTACGTTTCAAGGGAAAACCCAGACGTCTGGAGCTGAGCAGGTGTGCCATGCTGAGAAAGAGAAGAATGTCTGGGGATAGGGAATCGGGGAAACGGGCAGAGGTCAGGACTAGGAAACCAGAGGTTGGGCCAGAGCAGCTATGATGGCTCAGTGAGCGACCAGCAGTCCTGCAGCACTGTGACTGCAGGACCCACCCCCAGGCCAGCACTAGAGCCCAGGTGACAGGTGGTGTCTCTGTCATTTTGGGGGTAAGGGAAAGAAGTGAAAGAAAGCAATCATTATTGGCAAATCAGAAAGGAAAGGTAATTCCTGTAGCTACCTGGCTGGTACTGTTTGGGGTGAACCAGAATAGCTATTCCAAGTTGGCCATTTGCAAAGTGGGGAATTCCTAAGTAAACACACACACATTTTCTCTCTCTCTCTCTCTCTCTCTCTCTCTCTCTCTCTCTCTCTGTCTCTCGTCTCTCGTCTCTCGTCTCTCTGTCTCTGCCTCTCTCTCTCTGTCATGCCTGAACGGCTTTCTTAGATTACCAATTCATACCTTCCTACGACTGACGTTCGGATGGAATTATAGACTGTGTTAGTGCCGGTACCTCGAGCAGCAGGGAAATCGGCATGGAGAGGTCTTATTAGGGGAAATGTCCGTAAGAGAAAATAGGGCAGGAGCCAGAAAAGATGGACAGAGAGGTCAGGCCGTGATGCACGTCTGACCCCGAGGGAAGGAAGGCAGGTGGAAGCCTCCCAGTCCCCAGTGCAGTCTGAGAAAGATGGAGCAAGGCTGCTAGAAAGGCCCTGGGCTGAACGGGACCTCCAGAGTCCTCCTGCATCTCCCAGCACAGGCCTGCCTCAATATTCCTGCTGTGCTCAATCCGTGGTTGGAAGCAGCCAGTGGGAAGCACGACCTTGGAGCAATCTCAGCCCAGCGGCTGAGGTCGGGGGTCAGTCCTGCCTCCTGTAGCTGGAGTTGTGCACAGAGACCACTAGCCAAAGGGTCTTGGGATACATGTAAACCTAACAGTTGTGCTTTGCAGTGGGGAATGTTGTAATGTGGGTTATTAAACACACACACAAACCCCATTTTATTATCTTTAGTACTTAGAAAGTAGAGAGTGTGTAGGTCATTAAAACCTACCATGATCTGACATTTTTACTTTAAGCCTACAGTGTCATGATATGCCACTCTGGCAGAAGAGGGACTCGATGAACAGCCTCAGCCTCACCTTTGTCTCGAACCTTACTGAAGGGGCCACAACAAGGCACAGGGCTGGCAGCCCGAGGGCTGGGGAACACTGGCACAGAGCCCCACTTTAATCACTGCTGCTAGATAATCAAGAATTGACAGCACATCTTTTTTTTTTTTTTTAATTTTATGATTGCCAACATTTTCATTCTTTTGACCCAGAAAAAAAATAAATTCTTGGCTTTGCAATTTGGAGCACCTAGTTTTTCATTTTATATAAACAATCTGTGTTCCATTCCACTGGGTAGAATGCATGATGGTGTTTAGAATACCAGCTGCCACCTAGCGAGGTTCCCAAAGGTAAATGCGCATACATCATGCTGTATTTTAAATTATGTAAATAATTCGCTTTCTGTTTCTTCTCATGTCAAAATGGAGAAGTGAGGAGTTATTTCCAAGAACCCAGTGGGTATTTTGTATTTTATTGCTGTGTGTAAGAGATGGGGGTATACCAGGAACAGGATTTCTTTTAGATGACTTTTGAAAAGCGTAACTAATGCAAAGGTACCACTTACAGTGATAACACATGTGCCCTGTCTTCAAACCATAGTGCACTTTGCTCTGTTCTTTTAGCTTGAAATAATGTGTAACAAGGACGACAACATAGTAATGTATTTTACTGAAAAAGTGGTTTAAAAAATTCAGTTTTTAGGAGTGGGACCGTTCTTACTGTTCAGTATGATAATACTTTTCTTGGTACAGAATACATAGACTAAAGGTCAAACCATTATGGTAACTGAGAAAAGTTGTTATTCATGATGTTTAAGGAGATAAACTTCTAAGAGTTGGAGTTAAAATTAATAATAAGATATAATGACTCTGAGAATAAAAGGCCTTTTTTTCTTGTTCAAAATGAAAATGCATTAAGTAGTTCTAATAACATGCAAATGAGATTTGCAGAGACCTTGGTTTTTCTGACAGAACAGTTAACATCATGATTGTGATGATGATTATGACAAGAATATCCAGGGACAGCCTCAAAATACAGGACCTGGGCAAACCCCAGAAGGGATAGAGCAAATTCGGTGAGTCGCAGGCTAGGGGTGGGTGTTAAGGGAGAACATCAGGGGTGAGGGGTCTCTAAGAACTGAGACCAAAGGGGGTATCCAGTATTTGGAGAAGGCAGATTTTCTCATACAAAACGGAGACTTCACCCTTAAACAGAACAATTACTTGCCTGTAGATTAGTCTGTCTCTTTAATTTACATACTAATAATGAACCAAGTACAAACTATTTTGCTATATATACAAAGATACATGCAATATTGCTCTCTCTCTCTGTCTCTTTCTACCAAATACAGATACATTCCCTAAAATAATACGTGTCAACTCAAGTGTTGTTACTTGATGTCTATTCCCATATAAGCTTTTCTCACATAAATGAAGATACTTATCCTTTGTGTCTGTGGCAATTAAAGATATGTATATTTAATGGTCCTGCTCCATCAATAGGATGTTGGCTGATGCTGGTGTCATAGGTTACCAATTTACTACCTAATAATTGTTGCTGAAACCCTTGCTTGGGATGGGAAGCAACTTTCTCTGGGCTAACAATGACACTTTATCAAGTCATTGAGTGGGGCAGGCTTCTAATTAAAACAACTACAATAGCATCTTTAGAACTGGGTAATTTCCATTTGCATTATTATTTTTTAGTATGAGTGGCTAAAGGATTAAAATGCAACGTTATAGAGGAAAACAGCTGAAAAGGTTGTGTTTATGCAGTCTGCTTAGAATAAAAACGTGTCGTAGAAATGTCTTCCAAATGCATCCAAACCCAGTATTCACACTTCCTCCAAAAACAAGAGATGGCTAGTGAGTTCTTGCTTTGAATTTAACAGGCATACAAAAACTTTTCAAATAATTCTTTTTAAAATATTACCAAAAATACTGATGATTTTGTATCTGTAAGTAGTAAACAGTAATCACCAATAACAATGCCCATTTTCCTGTCTAGGAAAGGCTATCATTCCAACAATGTGGAAAATACAATCTTGTTCAGACCCACTACGCACTTTTCTTTCCAGATTCTGGTCTTTCATAAATCCTTGATTCATCTCTTTACCCCAAACTGGCAAAATGAACAACGTGTCATTTTTCACTCATGAGATTGGGTTTGCTCTGCCTTGTCTACTTACACTCTCCAATTCAACAAAAGTAAACTGTGTGTTTTCTTACCCTCCTTTTCTTT
>NW_012142412.1:2459192-2468546 GCF_000956105.1 Propithecus coquereli
ATGAATAGGTTTTATGCAAAATGAAGAGTTCTGTGGTTAAATGATTTTCCAAGGCTCTACATATTGTAATCCCCATTAAAGATTCACAATATAAAATGGCAAGCCTGTTTTGCTTTAGCCTGAAAAACTAATGATAAAACTAGGAGTACCCTGTGGGAAATGATGTTCTTCAAACTTGGTTTCCCCATCACTGTTCTTGCCTGGTTCTCTGATCTCTATGATTTTCCTTGTAATTCTCCTCTTTCTTGGTATTTCCAAGCATTATGCTTGAACCCACTGCTCTTCTTCCTATATATACCATCCTTGGGTGAGCTCATCCTCTCTTATGGTTTCAATTATCTTGTGAATATTGATAATTCCCAGTTCAGGGCTCCGGTTCTGAATTTCCACATCCTGCAGACTCACATATCTGATTTTCTACTCTACATCCTCACCTGGATGCTCCCTGGGCACTTCACACTCAACACGTCTCAACTTGGTAAGATAATGTCCCCTCACACCCTTCATTTGTGGTCTGTTTCTATTCCTGAATACATGATACCAGTGAATGGCCCCCAGAGAGCCACCCCCACCAGGAAACGTGGGGGCGTGTTTGACTTCACCTGTGGCTTCCTGCCAACATAGCAGCACCAGGGTGTCACAACAGGATGGTCACATGTTGGATGGAAAGATGCAAATGGAGGATGGGGAGTTTCTTTCATGGCAAAGGATACAGAAACCTGGGGAGATGGTTGCAGAAAGCAGAAGGCAACAGAACATACTCCCAGGTGGGGATATGACTTCTGGGTCCCCAGTTCCCCATGCGTGACATGCCACTTCAGCAGAGTGAAGATTCCACTAAATGTAAGAACTTTGCCTGTGACATTTGCAAAGAGTATTATACCCTCACACCCACCCACGCCAGGCTCTTCTGGAGACTGTGCCCAAAAGCCTGCTCACCATGTAGATGCGGCATGGCGTGCGTGGGAAGACTAGTCTCCAGCTCCTCAGAGACAGCCTTGATACGACATTGTGACAGTGAGACCCGGGTTCTCGCCTCGAGCCCCACGTTCTTGCTGCCTTCCTGATTTGGGCTTTCACGTTACAGCTCCGTTTTTGGTACCTTTCCCACACTCCATTCTTATTTTTCTAATTAGTCATACAATAACGTTAAGGAAGCATAGAGAATTAGAACATCATGGGCTTTGGGGGCAGACACACCTATGTTTAAATCCCAGCTCTCCCGCTCTGGCTGGTGTGACTTTGGACGGGGCATTTAGAATTCTCTGTGAACTGGGTATAGAATGATTTAATAGCTACCTTACAAGTGGGCTATGAGGATTGAATGAGATAATTCATGATGAGTGCCGAGCACACGGTGGTCATTCCATAAATGGTGGTTAATGTCATTTATTATGTTGGGTTTGTCTTTGTTTCATGGGCCCATTTCTTCACCAGTATGGGCAGATCACATATGAAAATGATACAGTGCATGATTCCACCAAAATAGTCTCATCTTAATTAAAAGTTTTCGCACAATTTACTCTCTAACTGCAGAGAAGGTGTTAGAGACAGTAAGCCTGAAATTCAATACTTAGATAAATAAAAAGTACAAGGTATTTACAGTCTCTGTAAGATAGACCGGATTTGGGTTATAAAGCCTTATTTGAGTCTCTTACATAATAAAAAAAAATCTATGAAATGTAATTGATCAAACTCAAGGAGATGAAGAGTCATACACAGGGTCTGCTGGGATTAGAACTCGAGGTTTTAAACAGCCTAGGCTAGCAAACCTGGAGCTTACTGCACTAAGCTATCCCCTCCGGCTATGTGATTATGTACAGCAATTTACTATCAGTGAAAGGAGAAGAAAAGCTCGCTAGCTATATTGCTATTTTCCCCAGCCCCACCTCTCAACTAGAGTAACTAAATTACATATACCATCTTAAAGACACATTGAGCCCTGCCTGGTCAAATTCTCGTGAACCAAGACTAAAATTACTTTTCAGTTCATGACGGAGAGGTGAGCTTCTGTTGTTACTATAAAGGCAAAGTATATAGTGATTTCACAGTGCTGTGACTCAAAAATTTATCTTCCCCTATTGACAGAGCACCGTTTTGATATTTATCTGCAAATGAATGATAGTCGCTTACAATCAGCAGCAGGAAGAGGGTGAAGAAGAATGCGAGCAATTTTTACTCTTCGCAGGTGTGGCATAAAGAACACATTTTTTAGAATTGGATAGTCCCGGTGTCAAATGCTGTCTCTCACCCTCTTTTTAACTGTGTGGCTTGGGGCATGTTATTTAAATGATTTATTTTCCCCAGTGAAGAATCCAGGGATCAGAAGTTCAAAGACCTCATTTCTAATGTCAGGTCCACAAACTGACCATTCACTTTCGATTTTCCTTACATATAGAGTGAGAACAGCATCTAGTTCATGAAGATGTTAGCACTTGAATTTGTAATATTCACAGACATTTGTAGGTGCTTGATTAAGAGGAATCTGTCATTTTAAGCTGACATTTTTGCCTGGCTCCTGAGTGCCAAGCAATACCATAAATGCATTCACATACATCAAAAAAGGCAGAGTCTGCTACTCCTATTTTGCAGATAAGGAAACTTGGGCTGGGTTACCTTAAATGACATGGCCAGAGTCACACGGGTGGTAACTCATTGAGCCAAGTCTGGGATGCAGGTCTTCTGACTGCAGTCGAATGCTTCCCCCCAGAACCACAGGGCTCTGCTGTAGACAGAGCTGGTGCCTGAATGTATCTCCATGAAATTAACAGCTCTCATCTCACGTCGGGCTTTACGTTAAGCCATTTTATCCTACTACTTTTCCATACTTTTAGTTTCAGGGAGGAGACCTGAGGATCACCTTTCGTCGTGCTCCATTTTTCTTCTCTTCCCTTTTCTGGGTTTCAATGCCTGGGTCCACTTCAGAGTCCCAGGTTCCTGATCAGTTAAATGCTACAATGCACCTAAACAGGCTTTGGAAATTGCAAAATGCTTGCAGATATAAGGTATTGATCATCATCATCATCATTGTTATGACTTGCCATTCAAGCCACAGTTCCGTATCATTCATATTTAATGTCATTTCCCTCACCTTTTAGGATCGGGCTTCTTGAATACAGAAATAATTCAAAATGCCACTCATTTGCAACACTGGGTCTCTGTCTCTCGGTCCCTGTCGTGTCAGTTCTCATCAATCATGGTGTATTTTCCAGATAATCGTTCTGCTATCTGATTGGCCCCACCACAGACTTCTCTGCTGTCCCCATCGCTGGTTTATTTTTGAGTGCAGGTTCCGCCTATGCCTGTGTCCCAGAAAGAAATCCTGACACCTGAAACAGTTCCTGCCAGTTAATATCCTTCTGTCAGGAGCTTTGCCCTGATTTAGACCAATCCTTGACAGCTTCCCACGGGCATACACCCGCAGAAACCTGCCGGCGGTAGCCACAGGTGGCTTCCAGGGCCTGAAGTTTTCTGAGGATGAGAACTCATGGATTCTTCCTGAAATTGTTGTGAAAAGTTAAGGGGAACATCAGCTCCCCACAAGTCATTTTGTTACTCAAAGAGAACAACGAGAACCCAGAACATCTGCTGTTTCAGAGGCGTTTACACAGACACTTAGTGATGCAACAGGTCCAACGGTGTTTGCGGGTTATTTCCAAATACTGTATCAGCAAGAAGTATTTTTAGTCTTTGGGGGATATTGGACATGGCAGACACATTGTTGACATCTGGCAGGTTCATATGCAACCACCGAGATCTTTCAAAACAAAACTGTTGCAAAGGATATTTAAACCCAGAATGTCAGTTGGGAATAAAATGTTCCTTTCTTTGACTGTCTTTCCTGGTGTGAAATGTACAAATTGTAAAGATTAGGAATGAGTCAATTGAGATATTCCGAAACATGGAAATGGAACGAAAGCCTTTTTCTGAATGTCATCCCCTTCTAAAATTATGGGGAAAAGCTTTGCAATTTTTTAAGGAAAATGGGAGAATTTTTGTGCGTTTTACTCACTGGCCTCATTCGGGCACATAATGGCCTTCCTAACGGTTCACCATTATGTGCCCTGGAATCAGATTAGGCTCAAATTCTGATTCCAGGGTGTCATAGCTGTGTGGCCTCAAGCCCCGTGTTTAATAATTCAGGGCTCAGATTCTTCTTCTGTAAAATGGGGATGTTAATAGTCCCCATCCCCTAAGGTTTTCGTGAGGACTATACATCATACCTACAAAGGGTTAAAACCAGCGCCCAGTGCGGTGAATGCTCGATAAGTGTTAGCTGCTATTTTGCTATTACGTGGAAGTTAACATACTAAGGAAGGTACAAGGATTTGTGGTTTGGGTTTGTTTTGTTTTTCACAGAGAAAGGTGGTTAACATTAGATTCTTTTTAGAAGTTGCTAATAGATTTACAAAAATGTGGCTATGAAAGGACTCTGCTTGACTCACGTTGAAATTACGTGATTCACAAATCAAAGCAGAGCCAACTGCTCTTGAAACGTTTCGAGACTTCCCAAGACACTGGTGTTATACCATTGTTCAGCTATTCAGAAAATGAATATCCAATTTTAGCCTAATGCTTTGTATTATAAAATCCAGCTCCACAATTTAACCATTTCACTGCCTTTTTGCAGTTCTAATAATGTCGGTCTTGGTGGGGGAGGGAAAACGATTCAAACGGGAATCAAACATGATATGCTTCTTTTTAAAAGGCTGTGTTAAAAACTAGACTAACCAGATTTTTTGTTGATGCTTATGTTTTTATTGAGGACTTTGGTAGCAAGCTAAGGTGGCAAAAAACTGAAGTATCCCTCGTCACACTTAGGTCTCTGAGGTGGTTTGTGTATTTTAAAGACATAAAAGTGATAGGAGATTGGCAATTACACGTTAATTAGTGTCTGGAATAATTGGCTGAATTAGAACTCAAAAGTTGTACCGTATGTGCCAAAAAATGCAATAAAAACAATTTGAGATATTATAGTAGCTTGTGAATGGAATACCAGAGCCTTATCTAGCAATTACTAAGGAAGGGGGTTGGGGGAAGAGGAAGAAATTGGCAAGACTGAGAGGCTACTGGTTAAGACGTAGGCTAACACCCTAAGCCTGGCAAATGAAAATGAAGAGAGAAGAACAAGAGTTATAAAAACAGAAGGGGAGAGTTTTAAAGGCCCAATATCCAAACAATATCAGCATTACTGATGAATACCGGGAAAATTAACAAAAATATTCATGAGCAAGGGAGAGCTTTATGGAAGTGTATTTCAAGCCTTCTTTGAAAGTCAATAACCAGACAGTTTGGGCTCCTTGGCAGGACTCAGTTCTGTGTTTACCTTGTAGCCCATTTTCCGGATTCCAGGTTTCTGATTTCCAAAACCCCAGAAAGCCTTCTCCAACCTTTTGGTTCCAGAGCCAGTTCTCTGCCTCCGAACTCTCTCCCCTCACTCTTGGGCCCCAGGTTTGGCCACCATTTTCCAGGAGAGAAAGTGATAGAAAGTTTCTGCAGCCTGAGACCAGAGAAGGAGGGACAGGAGTGTATGTGGGGTCCCCCTGCACACGCACACTTCGATACCAGGAGTGGTTTCTGTTCTCTCCATGCCAGGCACGTGCCTTCCAACCGTGCAGCTAGACAGAGGACGAGAGAGTCACTAATCAGTTGGCCTCGGATTATAAATCCAAGAAGGAACGAGAAGGGAGGGTGGTGGAAATTTCTTAAATAATGATTACTGATAACAATTTTAATAAAAATCACATTGGATTAAAACCTTATGATTTACAAAGTACTCCGGCTAAAGAGCAGATCAAAGTGGGCAACATGTATAATAGCAGGACTGAATCAGAATATATTTGGTAAATAACGTCTGAAATCTGGGGGGCATGGAATATTGATAATGATAAAGCGAAAGAGGAAAATCCATAATTGCAAAGATTTTAGTTACTGTTTCTCCTGTCCCTTTGTGATAAAAAGAGATCTTTTTTTCTTGGTTAGCACGTTTGTTTTAAGAATGTCAAAGGCATTGTTTTTAGGGAGAACATGAACAACATGCGTGAAGAAGGCAGTGAGAGGTCAGAACATATAATTCAACTAAAAGACATCTGACTTCTGCACCACCCAAAAAAGTTGCTAAAAACAGAGGAAAGAGAGAAGAATTCAAGGAGCAGGAAAGAGAAATTGCAATGACTTTAAACATCAAAGAACAATAAACACGTAAGAGCGGTCCCACGTGGGCAGCCAGCCTGGGCTCAGTGTTATTTTCTCGCTGCTCTAGCGTCTCCGCTGGTGCTCTCTCTTGTCGTGGACAGTTTCTCTTCCCAAGTCACAGAGTTGTATCTTTACAGATGTGCCTGTTTATTCAAAAGAAGTTACGTCTTTTTTCCTTTTTCCTCCCAAGATGGTACCCATCGTATGTTAGAAGGACTATCATCTCCAAGGGCTACTTGGCTCTCAAGCTCTGCTGTGCTTCTGTTAATGTCTGGACTGTGTCCTGCAGAAGTCCACGTTCTCCGTGGCCTCCTCTCCTCCTCAGTCTGCTTAGTTCTCTCTGCTTCAGCTGGGCTGGCCTTCGTGCTGTTTGTCAAAAACCTCGGACTCCATCCTGCCTTGGGAGTCTTTACGCTCACTCTTGCCGCTGACTGGCGTGTTTTTCTGATGGCGCGCACCCTCCTCACTCTCCTCTCTCCCCCTCTCTGACACACAGGTGCATACACTTGGACAGAGATTGTCCAAGTGTCTGCTCTGACTTCGCCTCCTCAGAAAGACCTTCCTTTACCAGCGTATATAAAATACCTGTTGGACGCCGTGGCTCACACCTGTAATCCCAGCACTTTGGGAAGCTGAGGTGGGAGGATCGCTTGGGGCTGGGAGTTCAAGACCAGCCTGAGCAACATAATGAGACCATGTCTCTACTAAAAAAAAAAATTAAAAATTAGCCAGGCACAGTGGCACATGCCTGTAGTCCCAGCCACTCAGGAGGCTGAGGCAGAAGGCTCTCTGGAGCCCAGGAGATAGCAAGCAAAATTCTCTGCTATCTAGAGTAACGTAGAAATTGATAAGTAGAGGTGAAGGAGGTCTGACAATGACCCAGAAGCCCCCAAATGCATACCCCTAATGTTATATTGCTAAACGGACAAAAGAAAACCAGCTTTCAGAGTAACATGAGAGATGAATTCTTAGCTGCTACAATAACTTACAAATTTGGCAACCCTAGGGACACAGGTGCGCCCTGGCTGCAGGCTCCAGAGGAGGGAGGGGAGACCAAAGCAAGTAAGAACCAGGTCTAGGACAGAGGCCCTCCCAAAATCCCAGTATGTTTATGAAATACGTCTAATGTTTTCTTCTTACTCCCCTGGACTTTCAGCTTTGATCTGAAGGGAGGAAGTTGGTTCCCTTCTAGACTAGATAGATTTATTTTATGACCTAAGGCATACGTACTCAGGCAACTTGAGTATTACATTTTTCTCACACCTACTTTAAAGCTAATTAATTTATCAAGCACTTGTCAGTTTTCCCATTCTTGTCCAGAACTACCCCCAAATCTTCAGTTTCTAAAGTGATTTTGGTTTTGAAGTTACTTGCACTCCTTATGGTTGGCTGGAGCTTTCCTGGTTTTTCTCACCTTTGAAATTATATGGGAATATTGAGCGTCTAGAGTCGTTCGTTTTAATTGGCCAAAGTGAGTTGTCAAGATTCTATGCTGATTCTATGCCCCAGCGGTTTTGCTGACTTGCGGGCTGCATCTTCTCAACCCATAGGCTAGCTGAGGGTACTAATCCTTAAAAAATAATTTAAGCTCTTTTTTTATTATATTTTTTTCCAATTTTTCATCAGGTAAATTCAGACACATGGGTTTGCATAATATGAAAATATTAAATAAAATTAGTGATACATCTGAATTATGTCTTTTAAACATTTTTACTTAAATACCACACATTTCCACATAGCGATATTGACACACATATATAGTAAAAGAAACTCAGGGTATTGGGGGGAAAGTATTCGGTGAGTAACCTGTACCTAAGTTGACACATCTTCCCTAACCTGTTTACTTGGTTGACTTGATTAAGAGGAACTTTTAAAAAATGAAATTAGGCTTGAGAAGCAAACAGCAGACACATACGTAGCAGGGTTCTTTTACCAGACTCAATTCAATCTAAAATTTTTATCGAGTGCCTACAAAGGCCCTCAGCTGTGGTAGGTGCTACTGAAGATATATCTGTTTTTAATGTAGGTTTTGATTCTTGCCCTCAAGGATTTAAAAGCCAGCATTACAATTTGCATGTAACCTCTGGGTTCAATTACTGTACTATTAAGTTGAGAATGGAAGACTTATATGTGAATTTGCTGACTGTTTTTAAGACCTCTGGGTTGAAAAGATCATAAAGAATAGTAACCAGCACTTATTAAGTATCTATTATGTGTCAGGTTCTTGACATCTGTTCATTTATTTTATTTTTGCAACATTCATGTAAGGGGTGCCTATTCCCACTTCACAGATGAGGAAATAGCTTCCAATAAGAAAATTACCGAAGGACAGAGAAGGTCATTGTGCCAGCATTGGGCTCTGAGCCATATCTTACTCTAAAATCCAGCTTCTTCCCGCTTGACATCCCGTCGTAACATATAATATTAAATGAAGTTTTGACAGTTGTTTGATGTGATCAATGCAGGTGGCCAAGTAGAATAATTAAGAACCTAAAATAGCTATTTGACTTGGACTATTTGGCTTATTTAACTGTCTACAGTTACCAGCTAGATGAATAATTGTAAAGACTCTCAATTACTTTAGGTTATGTGGACATAAGCCTGATGCTGTTTGATTCTGACTCTAATGATATCTCATTCACATTCCTAATAGCTCCTTGTCTAGTGGGCATCCTACAGGACAGGGAAAGGTACACTTTGAGGATGACTTCAGTCGTGTATATTCCAGTAGTTTTCAGCAGGACATGTGTGCCCCGCTTAAAGAAACTCAATGCAGAGAAGTCAGGCTAACAGATACCCTAGGAAATAATGGTTTGATTACAGAACGACTCTTCTCTTTTAAAGGGATTCGCAACAGATTTTGTTTCATTATTAAGAACCTCTCGTATATTTCATATGTTTTAATATATAAATGTGAATTACACCTCTTCTTAGAGATACATATTTTAAGTGAAGCACATTAGTACCTTGATACTTTGATTTAATGCTTGTTTGTATAGAGAGCACAAAATACTTGTCTCTCATTCATTCTTTTAACAATTTTAAGCAAACAGAGAACAGAGCAGAAATGAGAGAAATAGGGGTGTGATTGTGGTCACCCGAGTCTATTCTACTGACTCGTGTTTCAAATCTTCTAAGACTTTTTGCGGAAATGTAATA
>NW_012142412.1:2469776-2470914 GCF_000956105.1 Propithecus coquereli
TTTTTTTCCCCCCTCTAATATCTAATAAGATATTTTATAACATAGACCTCATTAAATTTTCTGTGAATATTATGTATCTCATAAAGATTTATCTGCTTTACTAAGTCTTCCTACTATTATTTAATATAGACTTTATGGGTTTTTATGTGAGATAAATATGTTACATTAAAGGTGAAAAAGTATGGTGATTTTTAAGTAATTTTTAAAATACTGAAAATTGGTTAGGTATTGATACCCAATTAGTAGAAATTAAAATCTCAGTCCGTCTAGGAAGGAGAAAGGAATGTCGTGTAATCTGTCTCGACACTATGCTGTAGTTCCATTCACGTGACAGCTAGCTAGTGATTTTTTAAAAATTAAATTGAATTAACGAATTCAGAAGGTTCAAACTACACTTAAAGTGACGACAGTACAACTGTAATAGTTGAGTGATCTCTCCACCTCGACCTCCCTGCGGTGTGGCCAGACCCGCTGGGCAGGGTGTGAGCAATGCAACCTGAACAGTCAGATCACAAGGCCAGGCGTTCGCATCGCCACACATAATGGGTTCAGGTGAATGTATAAAAGGAGGAGAGAAGGCCCCCAGCCCTGAGTACCCTCAGGGGTAGCAGGAAGGCACAACCCAAGGAGTAACTGATGAAAATGTTAAGAGAATGCTGTAGAAGTGTATAAATTTTTACTTTATGGGAAGAGGCTAAAAGTCACTGAGAGATTTTTCTAAAGGTCAGCCGTGGACAGAGGACTTGGCAGTGGTGATCTTTTAATTTTTGTCTCACCCTCTCAATTTGATTCTGCCACTTGAAACACGTCTCAAGGTATTCATGAAAGAAATTAAGATTGGCGAGGGGACAGGCACCCTCGATTCCAAAACTCAAGCAGCAAAATGGTTGATAATTTTAAAGTATCTAGTGAGTCCCCAGTAGTGAAAGCATTATAGCAGCTCTTCAGAGATATCTCTTTTTCCATTTCTGGAAGTGCACTAAAACCTCGCTGGTTTGGAACAGTCTTTTCTAAAGTTGGAGAATTTCCCAAATGTAAATGATTTTTGTAAATATTATAATAAACTTAGGTGTACATGTACTTCAAGAATGGAGTATGTCACATGAGAACATGTAGTCACAACAGGGCTGTATTAAAT
>NW_012142412.1:2471749-2472523 GCF_000956105.1 Propithecus coquereli
ACATGCTGGAAACAGTGTCCGTAGTGAGATGTGGAATGAGCCAGAGTTAAACTTTTGCCCTTGCCCTGATCTACGGAATAGAGTTAGAGCTTTGCCCTTTGAGAGCCCACATTCCTTGTTCTTTCTTTCCCTCTCCTCTTGCTTCTCTCTGAAGCTCAATGGGCGTGTGCTCACAGGGCTGGGGCTCAATGTTTCATGATGACGGCCACGTTGACGATGGCCCCTCCGTTCCTGCACATCCAGTGGACACTGGCCTTCCTGTGTCCAACCACATGAGAGGCGTGTGGGCTATGTTTGTTTGTAAAATGTGGGCTTTCTCTTTTTTTTTCCCCTAGGACATCTGTGGACCTAACATATAGAAATGCTGTTTAAAATAGTTATATGTTGAGATCAAACTACAGAAACATCACTGAAATTGAGAGGGAATTCTAATCATTCATATATATATGTATATATTTGTCTCATGAGGAACTTCTAAAAATTCATAGGTAATTGATTAATTTCCACTTTTGTTCACTTCCTTACAGCACACAGGAACAATGGAACTTACCTATGCAGTGTAAACCTTAAAAAAGAGTATGTTCTCTACATGTCAAACTAACAAAAAAAGCAAAAAAAATTCAAAAGATTAATTTTCATATAATTTGCTAGAATCTGAGATGGGTCAAAGTACCAACAGAGTTTTTTTCCCCCCTCTAATATCTAATAAGATATTTTATAACATAGACCTCATTAAATTTTCTGTGAATATTATGTATCTCATAAAGATTTATC
>NW_012142412.1:2476475-2480326 GCF_000956105.1 Propithecus coquereli
GCCTGAGATAGCCCAGAAGTAAGATTCCGTGAGTTGCTCAGAAACGCACCAGCTGACATTTTTCTGCTTATGTCAACATGGTGTGGGTATTATTTGGAGCAGTTTGTGTTCTCAGTGGCTTTGCACAACCCTAATAATGATTTTGCAGGTGTTCTGGCATCGGGCCTTCATTTATAAAAATGAGAATGAAATGCATTCCGGTGCTTTCAGCATTTTTTTTCAGGTTTGCGTGTGTGTGTACACACTCGAGTGCATATGTTGTTTTGTGTGCAGTTTTTTTTTTTTCTATAAAGTATTCCTTTTGAAGTTCAGAGCTTAGGCAGAGAAAGCCTCAGTTTGCAGGGTGTAACTTTTGAATGCATAAAAAGGCAGCTTTAATCCCAGGTTATGATTGACACCAAACAAAACGCAGACTCTCTTTGTTCCATTAGACACAGTGAAATACATGTGGGTATCTGTGGTGTTGGGTGTGCATGTGTGCACACACCTGTATGTGTGTGCTGTTTGTCCCATGAAGGAAAAAGCTTTGCAGTGTCAACAGCAGACGGCTAATGAATTTGGCATCCTTCAAGCCGTCTCCGAAGGAGCAATTCCGATGACAGGCCACGACACACGTGCTAACAGGATCTGACAAGAGTGTCAGCTGGCATGGCCGCCACTAAGAAGACTGAAGAGGATGAGCAGCAGAGACCTCTGGTGACCAGGCTAAAAGCCTAGAGGGTTTCAGATGTGGTGTCACACCTGCCCGTCACAAACACAAACCATCAGTGGGTCCAGGGAATGATAAGCTGCCTGTATCAAATTAGATGATTACCCTGAGACAGGGTTCCCTGAGGAGGACAGCAAAGTTTTACTTCTCAGTAATTTTGTTTTCTCAGTTTTGGGGGGAAGGTTTGAGGCTTTTCATCTGTTGTCAGTTTCCCTAATATTGTGCACGGCTGAAGATAGGCACTGCAGCTGCCCCCAAACATCGCAGAGAGTGGAAGAAATGCTCTTCAAAGATGACTGGAGTCACGTGAAACCCCTGTGGCCTCCTGAATCTTTGATCATCTGAAAACAAAAGGCAGATAACTTTTTATCCCATAATTATATGTGGATTCCATTACGCTTTCTACCTCATTCCAGACTCCTTCCCCTATTTCCGTCCTGCACCCCTCTATCAGTTTCTCCTTCCCAAAACACTCCTTTGCTGTGCCTTTCTTCACTGTGGTTCTTTGATCATTTGGTCATTTGTTTGTTTATTCTATTATGCAACAAACATTTATGGAGCGCCTACTACATACCAGGCACTTTACGAGACATTGGAGAAATGGAAATTCTCACCGTGGCCCCTGATCCCAAGGAGCCAACACTCTAATGGGGGCACAGAGAAGAAAATGAATTTATGAGTCAATTGCTATAATAAGGCTACATACAAATTAGTCCACAGTGCAATGGCTTGTGACAACAGACATGTATTCTTAAGCTTGGGAGTCTATAGATCAACAGTGGTTTAGCAGATCTAGGCAGGTGGCTCTCTTTCAGGCTGTGAGTCACCTGGGCTTGGCTCTAGCCTGTGGGTTGGACTCAGATCATTCCCACTTGTGTTTGTTCTGGGACCCAGGTGGAAAGTGCAGCAGATTCCCTGGGGCATACTTTTCTCATGACAGGTCACAATGCAGAAAAACCCAAACCAAACCACATGTGCATATTTAACATAATGCCTGCTCACATTTTAATTGCTGAAGCAAGTCTCATTATCAAGCCCAGTGTCAGTAGGGCAGGGACGTATATTCCTCTCATTCTGGTGTATTATAAGGTCATGTGATAAAGGGAGGGCATGAAGAATTGGAAAGATAATTCAGTCTACCACAGAAATGATGGCAATAAAGTATGATAAACGATACAAGGGGAGTATCTTCAAAGTTTAGAGTAAGTACAGAGAAATATTTCACAGGAGGGCTATATCAGGGTTCAACCAGAGAAATGGAACTAGTAGAATCAATAAATAGATGATAGATAGCTAGAATACAGATAATAGATAGATTAGGTAGATGATAAACAGATACTTGTTACAGAGATTATTTGACTTTACACAATTGTGGCAGTAGGTTAAACAGCCTCTTTAAGGTTTTTTCTCTACATCTGATGCTGGACCTTGAGGTCCAAAGGCCAAATGGTCAAGAAAGGAAGATGCTAAAGTGGGGGAGATAAAGGGTGGCTGGAACTCACAAACACAAGCTGAAACTCCTTGAGGATGGACTGAAACATTTGTAAGTTCTTATTGCCTCTGCCTCTGTCAGGTTCTGTGACCTTGGTGATAGAGCTAAACACACACTTGGCCCAGAAGTCAGAGAAGCTCAGGGAGGATCCCAGGGAGGGCAGAGCAGTTGCAGAACCAGCTGCTGCTTCACACCAGCAGAGGTGAGTCGGCAGATCAGCAGCCATGAGTGCAAGCTACAAAACGATAGTTGCTTCCCTTCTGTCCTTCAAATCTAAGTATCTTCCTTATGGCTCTCCCTACCTAGAAATATTTTTTTAAAGTGAATTTTGAGAAATGTTCAACCTAGCGAAGTTAACGCATTACAAAGCCACCAAAAGAGGCATCTAATGGAACTCCTAAGAAAGAGTAAATTAGGAAATGCTTTCAGGGCAGGTGATATTTGAACTGAACCTTTAAAGATGAGCAGGAGTTAACCAGGAAGGGGAAATGTCAATTTAGGCAGACACAAAGCATGAGAAGCTAAGCCCCAGGAATATGGGAGATCCTGGTACAGAAGCCCAACAGCAAAGGCCACCAGAGACACACTCGTAGCCAAAGTGAGGTTTATTTGACTTGCTGCAGCAGCTGAGATGCATGCTAAGGGTACGATGGGGCATCTTAGGAAAAGGGAGTTGGCAGGGGCTACTTGTAGAAACAGGAGTAAGGCTCATGCTGCATGATTCGAAGGAGGTTTTAAGGAAGTGGAGGGCAGCCCTAGATTGGGTATTTTCAGAAAGTGTTGGGTATTGTTATAGACTGAACTGTGTCCTCCCCCAAATTTATAGATTGATGTTCTAACCCCCAGTACCCGAGAATATGACTGTATTTGGAGATAGGACTTTTAAGGAGGTAATTAAGTTTAATGAGGTCAAAAGCATGGGGCCCCAATCCAATAGGACTGGTGTCCCTAAAATAAAAGGAAAAGACACTAGAGACATGCAGGCCTGGAGAAAAGGCCACCAGCGGGCCAAGGAGAGAGGCCTCACGAGAAACCAACCCTGCTGGCACCTTGATCTTGACTTCCAGCCTCCAGAACTGTGAGAAACGCATTTCCGTTGTTTAAGCCCCATAGTCCGTGGCATACTCGTGTGGCAGCCCCAGCTGACTCGCATGCTGTCTTGGTAGTTATTTTCTAGACGACAGGAAGGTTAAAGATGGGCTAGAGTTGTCGCTGGTAAAGAAGCAATCGGGAGAAGGGGATATTTCATTATTCTTGTGGTTACACGGCGTCTTTTTCTTTCTCTCGTTCCTCCAGGATCTCAAATTCTGATGATTTTTATGTTCTGTGAGAGTTGTTCATGTTTAATCGGGAACATCGTGGTCTACCTGTCAGCTGCCAGCTGCTGAAACCGTGTGTCCCTTTTTCATTGGCATATTCGAGAAGATTCTTATTTACTGATCCAGAAATTACACGGAATCCTCGTGGTTTATTGATGCCAATTTTTTTTTTTTTTGCCAGGTTTGCAGGATCTTCAGTCCGGCTTCCTTTGTTCCTAGGGTGTATCTCTCCACCTTTGTCAGTCCTTGCCCTTCTGTTCACGCTTTCACCGTCTCCCACATAAACTTACCCTCACTCTGGTCTCCTCTGCACGGGACATCTCGCACTTTC
>NW_012142412.1:2480376-2481846 GCF_000956105.1 Propithecus coquereli
TCTAAACCTTAATTTGAAGTTCCCTTTGAAAGAAAAGAGTAATGATTAGGGTAACTTGCCATACCAGATGTTATAAAACATAGCTACCAATTTTTCATAATTAAACCAATGTGGTACCAACACACACGGAATCCGATACACAAATATACATACCTTACCCCTAAAACCCCTAGTATCATCCATGGTTTGGGAAAAGGATTATGTGATAAATGATACCAGTAAAACTTCCTATGGGTCCTATGTGGGAAAGACGGAAAACTCAGTTGGACGTTCATACCATGCACCAAAATGAATTCTAGATGAATCAAATAGAAAAATAAAAAACCAACAAAATACACATCTACTTTCAGGGTAAGCAAGATTTTTTATGTAAAAGATAAAATAATGAGGGAAATTATCAAAATGTTCGGTTATATAAGAATTTTAAACTTTAGCCCCAAAAGCATTTTTTTAGTCATTAAAAGTAAATGGCTGGGTGTGATGGCTCCTACCTTACTCCTAGCACTTTGGGAGGCGGAGGTGGGAGGATTGCTCAAGGCCCGGAGTTCAAGACCAGCCTAGGGAATAGCAGGACCCCGTCTCTACAGAAAATGCAAAAATTAGCCAGACATGGTGGCAGGCGCCTGTAGTCCCAGCTACTTGGGAGGCTGAGGCAGGAGGATCGCTTGAGCCCAGGAGTTTGAGGCTGCAGTGAGCTATGATCACATTACTGCATTCTAGCCTGGGTGACAGAGTGAGACCCTCTCTGAAAAAAAAAAGAAGAGTAAATGATAACTTGGAAAAAAAAAAATTTAAATCCTAAGACTTAAAATATGGAAATAAATATAAAACTGCTTCAACTCAATTAAAAAACCAGTTTATGACTAAGACACATAAACTGACCATAAAAGTAGACGAATGACAGTGAATACTGGGGGAAATATTTATCTTCATTAATATTTGAAGACAAATAAAACAGTGAAGTAACGTAAGTAACATGTTATTACCCATCACATTTACAAATTTAAAATTAAATAACAGTACATGTGAGACTGACAAGTCCTGCACTCTTCTCATAAGTGGAGGAATGTCAACAACTGCAAATCTTCTGAAAAGCAATTTGGTAATATATGTTAAGACATCAAATAATTCTCTTCTCTCAGAAGAAAATCAGAAATGCCCACAAGCATTCATGTTTAAAAATTTGTATCTCAATGATATATGTTAAGACATCAAATAATTCTCTTCTCTCAGAAGAAAACCAGAAATGCCCACAAGCATTCATGTTTAAAAATTTGTATCTCAATGCTATATATAAAAGTAAAAATTTATAAGCACCTTTAATATCTAACCTTAGGGAAATGGTTAAATAAATTATGAAACATCAGTGAAATGAAACAATATGCAATCCTAGGAAAATATTTTCAAAAATCTTTACTTATGTGAGAAAAATGCCTGGTGTTTGTATAAAAAAGAATTAAACACTGATCA
>NW_012142412.1:2494206-2496713 GCF_000956105.1 Propithecus coquereli
GTGTGTGATGCCATGTCCTTCCTCAGGTGGCCCCAGGTGACTCTCTCCCCTGTCTCTGTTACCCCCTTGAGCCTTTAGACACCTGCCAGGAACTTTCTTTTGAAGATCATGACTTAGTGCTTTGAGCATCTGGCATATATACAATACGACAATACTAACAGATGCAATAAGAATAAGGAAGTCAAAGTAAGGCTTCCTGTCTATCACCGCCGTGTAAAACAAAATCAAATTTAATGCACTTTAAAAAGTGAGACTACGACTCATTAGGAACTGATTTAAGGAAATGTGTGTGGCATTTGACAGCTTTTACACTGTTTGGTTTTTAATAGCAAGCAGAGGATGGAACTAACAAGGGGGTAACTTGCTGGGTGATGTCAGAGAGGTGGGAGGGAGGTGGAATGCAGGCCGACTTGGGAGGAAATGAGGCGACATCAGCTCTTGGGGCTGTGACTCAGTCAACTAAAGCGTTAAATACACGAGGTAGACCTACTCCTGAAAATGAAGTGAAAATTAGACCGACTTCTGATTCTTGTTCCTTGCCCACAAGGACATTTGCATTTTCTAAGACACCATAAAAGTCACCTTCTTGCTGCCATTGCCCCTAATTCGGAAAGTCCTGTCTACCCATCTCATCTTTCAATGCCCAGCCTCCCTGCCTGCAATGTATCAACTTCCAGACCTCAGCATGCATGCAAAGTAATGAAGGAAACACATAGTTTTATCATTTTATTTTCTGCGCACCCACATAAATGGTGCTTTAAAATTCAAAAAACATTATGAAAACAACAAGCGTATCATTTTATCTCAGGGAATGCAGAAAGTCCTTGAAGTTAAGAATAGGACCTTCTTCATCTTTCTGTCCCTCCAAGTTCTAGCCTAACAACTTAATGACTAGTCCTCGTTCAGCTTGGTAAGTATTTCACAAATCGCCTGATTCAGCTGTGAGCCACTGAGACCAGGTGTCTTAACAAGAAGAATGCTTCACGAAGAAATCCATTTGTTGAACAAATGTTTAATAAGGGTCTGTCATACACCAAATATTATTCTAAAGGACGAATAAAATGGAGACAGGGCATGCTTTCACACAACTTAGGTTCCAATGGCAGAAACAGACAGCAAACGAGTAAATAAGTTGATTTCAGAGAGTGATGTAGAAAGAAATGTAGCACTGAAAGGGCCTGCGTGTTCTGTAAGACAGATGGATGTGTTACAATAGTTTCAAAACCGTCTTTCCTAGACCATCTGGGTTTCTCTCTCCTTTTGATGTCACCTTCCAGAAAGGACTCCTGATCTCCTCCCCTGTGGTCTTTGTTCAGGTGGTGCCGTTGACTTCTTAGGATTCCTTGGGATCAAAACCGCCAGGAAAGAGAGAGCCCAAGGGCACCCAGCTCCACGCTGGCATTCCAGGTGCGTGGATGGTGGTCAAGGTACATACGAAGTTGCTCTGACACGGCACTCTGAGCAGGCAGAAAAGAGAGTGCCTGTGCATATGACTCCTTTAAAAACAGCAAGAATAAACATAGTCCATTTTCCATGCAAATGTTAATGCCTAACTTACGCACATTCACCTGTGGTCTTCTCAACTTTCCCATCTGCCTGAAAGTGGCATTTGCCCAAAAGGCCAAAAATGACCACACCAGTCAGTTGTGAATGTGTTGTTTGCTAAGTCGTCAAGAGTTCACAAACTAAAGCTATTTTATCCACTAGGTTGTTCGTGGTAGTCTATTTTAATGGGAAATCCTTTCATTTCTTCCCGGGGACCTTTCTCTACCTACACAGACATAGTTCTCTAAAGCCAGTTCTTGGTGTCTGCTTTCAGTTACAGCAAGCAGTCATTATTACTCGTTAGAATAATACCTCTTAAATTTATCTAGTACCTATTTTCAAGTGACCTCTTGGAGTTCTAAGTACTTTATGGTTTATTATGTAAATCTACTTATTGATAAATATGACACAACCATTTTAAGAGGCTTTGCAGTGATTCTTGCTAATTAGTCGTCTCTGAGCCCTACTCATCCTAGTAAACATCTCCACTTTGAACACGAGCAAATAGTCCCACAGCTTATGGAAGGAACGTCCATTTGGAATTTCAGGCCCTTGGCTTCGTCACTGGGATGGCCGCCTCCTGCTTCGAAAGTGTGGCTTGCAGGTAATTTTTGGGTGCTCCAGTGAAAGGAACTCGTGTTACAAAGTTGCTCAGGTTACTGTCCCACCTTTTCTTTACCACTGCTCCTGGGGTTTTACTTTAAACCCACTGTCAGTTTTATGTTTCAGGGAGTCATTTGTGATACCTGTGTTCTTTTGGCTTTGAGGGTTTTCACCCCCAAGGTAAGAAGGGACCCTGGGGGAGGGCAGGAAGAACAGGATCATACCGTATTCCGATAGTTCTCGTCTCCTGTCCTCAGTGCAGACTTCACTGCTTTGCCTCCATTGCACCCACAGAAACCCTGCCTCTGAGGTTGACGAATCTAGGTCACAAGAACTCTGTGTCTTATGCACCATATCAG
>NW_012142412.1:2496763-2499484 GCF_000956105.1 Propithecus coquereli
TCTGGCAAAAATTCACGGCCACCTTCAAAATCTAGTCTTGCAGTTGCTTTTTTTTTTTAAATACTGGATCCAACCAGTCTCCTGGAAGCATATGAGTTTGTTCTGCACTGTTGCTTTCCCATCTTGAAAGCTAGATACAGTCCCCCAGCCCCATTATTTTTTTAGTTATACATTAGAGGAGATGGTGATAGCAGGACATGGAGATCTCAGGAGTCAGGGCGAGCAGCTGCATGTTTGGCTACCGTCAGCGCGACCTAGGATTTTATCTGACCTCTAGGACCTACCTCTGCCTGCTGCCCCCACCTTCTTTCGGAGGGAGAGTGCGGGGACAGAAGTAGCCTGCTTGCTTTTAAAACTAGGCTGTCTTCTAGGGTTACTGCCCCAGTTCCACAACTGGTTTCTGAAACTTTCTGAATGTTCTCGCATCTTATTCGTACTGCCCTGCTTTTTCATTTAGCATCCAAATAAATAATTCATGATGTCATATATGGCAAGGTAACTCACAACTTTGTATGTCTAGATTTTCTCACTCCCACTGGGGTTAAACCCTTTTTGTAACGTGTTTGGCCCCTCTCTTTGGCCGGAGCATCTTCCTTTGCCTGCTCCTCAATTTTTGATTTGCCCTGGGGTTCTGGTCTTGGCCCAGTTCTCATTTTTTTGCCCTCAACCACCTGCTCCACTGAAGGATTTCTCACTGCCTCCTCTCCTGCGAGGATCTGCCTGCAGACATCTCCAGCTCTGCTTGCTCAAAGCAGAATAAGTTCTCTTCCCCAACTACCCTGTTTTACCTTTTCGGTTGCCTTCTCAGTCAACGGTATCATTCGCCAAATTGTCCACATGGGAAACATCAGAATTATCTTCAACTCCTCAGTTTTCTTCATTCCACCCGTTCACTTGTCCACATAATGATTCTCCCACTAAAATATCTTCCCACCCCTCTCCTCTGTATCTCCAGCTGCTGCCTAGGCAACGTGGGACGGTGAGATGAGCTAGGCCTGCTGCCCGTCTCTGCCACTGACCTTGGGCCTTTCTTAATCTCCCAGGCCCTCAGTTTTCCATGTGTGTAATGTCAGGGGTAATGTGGGTTTGCTGGATGGCTCTGATGATTGAGTGATTTAATCTTACGTGGAGCATCTCACATAAGCCCGACTAGTAGGCAGTGGTCAGTGGATAGAAGCTTCCTCATGGTTCCCAGCACCTCTTACCTGTGTGGTGGCTTCGCCATGGCTCACCCTCCCTGCCTGAAGACTCTTCCCCGTTCTCGGTCCATGCACCATACCAAACCCAGAGTTATTAATACCTTTCTAGAGCCCCAGACGGTTCATGGCTCCCTGCTGCCAAAGTCTACAGTGTGTGATGCCATGTCCTTCCTCAGGTGGCCCCAGGTGACTCTCTCCCCTGTCTCTGTTACCCCCTTGAGCCTTTAGACACCTGCCAGGAACTTTCTTTTGAAGATCATGACTTAGTGCTTTGAGCATCTGGCATATATACAATACGACAATACTAACAGATGCAATAAGAATAAGGAAGTCAAAGTAAGGCTTCCTGTCTATCACCGCCGTGTAAAACAAAATCAAATTTAATGCACTTTAAAAAGTGAGACTACGACTCATTAGGAACTGATTTAAGGAAATGTGTGTGGCATTTGACAGCTTTTACACTGTTTGGTTTTTAATAGCAAGCAGAGGATGGAACTAACAAGGGGGTAACTTGCTGGGTGATGTCAGAGAGGTGGGAGGGAGGTGGAATGCAGGCCGACTTGGGAGGAAATGAGGCGACATCAGCTCTTGGGGCTGTGACTCAGTCAACTAAAGCGTTAAATACACGAGGTAGACCTACTCCTGAAAATGAAGTGAAAATTAGACCGACTTCTGATTCTTGTTCCTTGCCCACAAGGACATTTGCATTTTCTAAGACACCATAAAAGTCACCTTCTTGCTGCCATTGCCCCTAATTCGGAAAGTCCTGTCTACCCATCTCATCTTTCAATGCCCAGCCTCCCTGCCTGCAATGTATCAACTTCCAGACCTCAGCATGCATGCAAAGTAATGAAGGAAACACATAGTTTTATCATTTTATTTTCTGCGCACCCACATAAATGGTGCTTTAAAATTCAAAAAACATTATGAAAACAACAAGCGTATCATTTTATCTCAGGGAATGCAGAAAGTCCTTGAAGTTAAGAATAGGACCTTCTTCATCTTTCTGTCCCTCCAAGTTCTAGCCTAACAACTTAATGACTAGTCCTCGTTCAGCTTGGTAAGTATTTCACAAATCGCCTGATTCAGCTGTGAGCCACTGAGACCAGGTGTCTTAACAAGAAGAATGCTTCACGAAGAAATCCATTTGTTGAACAAATGTTTAATAAGGGTCTGTCATACACCAAATATTATTCTAAAGGACGAATAAAATGGAGACAGGGCATGCTTTCACACAACTTAGGTTCCAATGGCAGAAACAGACAGCAAACGAGTAAATAAGTTGATTTCAGAGAGTGATGTAGAAAGAAATGTAGCACTGAAAGGGCCTGCGTGTTCTGTAAGACAGATGGATGTGTTACAATAGTTTCAAAACCGTCTTTCCTAGACCATCTGGGTTTCTCTCTCCTTTTGATGTCACCTTCCAGAAAGGACTCCTGATCTCCTCCCCTGTGGTCTTTGTTCACGTGGTGCCGTTGACTTCTTAGGATTCCTTGGGATCAAAACCGCCAGGAAAGAGAGA
>NW_012142412.1:2511244-2547645 GCF_000956105.1 Propithecus coquereli
CTATTTAATGCAGAGTTATTAAAATAAATGTTACCAGCTAAGTAGAATTGCCTTCTCCAGTAGAGATTTTTCTCTCAACAATGTTTTGAGAGCATCTGGTGCCCACAGAGTTAAAATAGTTCCAAGTCCCCTGATCTCTGTCCTCTGCGTCTGTGACCCAGGTTGGGGCTGAGGGTCTTGACCTTGTCACTCTTCCTGAGGACAAGAGGAGAGGAACAGATGACTCCAACTGTGAATGCAGTGTCCCAGAAAAGAGAGGCAAAAAATCCTTTTTAGCACACACTGACCTATCCAAATCTTCCGTTCCTCCTCTACGTTGCCTGCTGGTAGTTGACGGCCAAAGGAAACCGTGAAATTGGTTTTGCTATTAAATGTATAAGAAAAAGGTAAATGAGTTGCTTATGTTGCTTTCCCATTTTTGTAAAGATGGTAATTAGGAGAACTCACACCAGCCAGGCTCGAGTGAATGCAAACAAGACCCCTATAGGCAGCACAGTGTATTAGTGTAAAAATACGCATAGACAACATAACTTGTCAGAGAGGATTATTTCTACTTAGTGAATCTGCAGGAGTCCCCTTGCTCTGCTATTCACCATTTGACTAGAGAAGAGAGGAGAGAGAGAGAGAGAGAGAGAGAGAGAGAGAGAGAGAGAGAGAAAGAGGAGGAGAGAGGGCGCATTAGTGAACAGCGTTTTTTTTTTTTACATACATATTAAGGAAATGACATTAAAATTTTTTTGAAAATAAAAAGGTCCTTTCTTCACCATTCCAATGGTTAAAAATAAATTCATTCCTTTATTTTAACAAATAGTTACTAATTACCAGCTAAAGGAAAGATATTCTATTGGGGCATTAATAAGTGCAAAGATTAATTCACTGTGGATTTCTGGGGGAGGCAAAGACTTACTATACAATATGTAAATGTTATAAACAACATGACTTCTTCCCACTTATGTTTATAACCCCAAGTTCGTCACATGCAACTGGTGGATATAAAGCCCTCAATCTCTCATCTTAGTGGAGTTTGGACAAGTACTAAACTCTTCCCTCAATAGCTTTCTGATTATTTAGGTCCCTAGACTAAAAAGGAAGTGGAGAGAATATAAAATATTTAATGGTTTGGTTCAGTTCCAGTCATTACTACTATAGATCCATAATTTATTTCAATGTAGGAATAGCCCCATATACTGCAGGACAAGCTTCCAATGCTAAGAATCTATTTATGGATAAGCAAATGCCTTATTGTTATTTGTTAGGATTTGTCTCATGGTTTAGCCCCCATTAGAAATGATTAATATATGGAAGTATTTAGAAAAGGGCTTTATGTCTGAGCAGCATATTTTTACCTTTCTTTAATAGACAAAACCTATGGCAGTGTCAGTCTTGTCATTCTACTGTTTTTTTTTAATATTTGCATTGACAGAACACACCAGTTTGATTATAAGCTCTTTATGTGCTTTAAAACAAATTAGCATTCGTTGCTCCCAAAGAGAGACACAGAGAGGTTAAGTGACTTCAGCCCAGCACTCAGCACAAGTCACAAGGGAATAGGCTCAAACTCTCTCACCCTACAATCTTTCTGGTTCTAAGCTCATTTACATGATGCTTTTCTTACTTCAAAAGAACATCTTAGATTTTATATGATATCATTCCTTGGCAAGGTTATTCACTTTTATATATTCACCCTGTCACTTTCAAATGTTATAATGAAGCAAGAATATGTAAAAATGGGGTTGTTTTAGGGACAAGGCTCTCATTTCACGATTTGATCTTTGTCAAGTGATTCATCAGCCTTCTCATTGCCATCTAGAAACAGGGATGGTGACTGCTCTGCTTTGCTTATTTGCCTTAGTCCAATTGACACGCTCCGCAAAATTGCCGCACAGCAGAGATTCAAAAACCTTCATCTCCCCCACCCCCAAGAACATCGCCATTTCCCTAGCTGTGGACTAAGACCAAGTTCAGAGGTCAGAGATCTTAGCAACAAATTGGAGTGTGTTTCAGATCTTCAATAGGTGGGAAACAGAGTCCACCACTATTTTCCCTATTCTACTATTTATCCCCACTAATGTTTTGAGTCCAGGTAATTACTAAGGTGCATGGTTGTACTGAGAGAGAATGGGGGTGACACCAGTATTCTGTGACCCAGGACTGTTTGAGGCTATTCAGTGTCATTCCATCCAAGCCGAGAGCATTCTTGGCTTCAGGTCGGCACACACCTCCTGGAATGATACCTAAGCTTGCACTTTTGATGACTGTTCAGTCTCTAGCAAGCATCTCATCTTTTCTGTGTACGTGTGTTTAACTTGCTATTTTACTTGGCTAATCTGCACGGAATTCTTCTAATTCCAATAAACAGAAGTACAATGCATATTGCCCTGGTAACTGTATATGAGAAGCCCAGTGAGGAAAATAAAGTCAGGTTTTTCTTATTTTGGAAAAGAAAACTCATTGGTCTTTGGATGATGATGCTCCTTTGTCGATTCGGACTTCAGTGTGACCAAACGATCTGCATCGCCTCCCTCCTTTACGTACCCTGCTTCAGGTGAATTACGTTCTGATTTATAAGAACTCTGGTGCCCACAGAGTTAAAATAGTTCCAAGTCCCCTGATCTCTGTCCTCTGCGTCTGTGACCCAGGGTGGGGCTGAGGGTCTTGACCTTGTCACTCTTCCTGAGGACAAGAGGAGAGGAACAGATGACTCCAACTGTGAATGCAGTGTCCCAGAAAAGAGAGGCAAAAAATCCTTTTTAGCACACACTGACCTATCCAAATCTTCCGTTCCTCCTCTACGTTGCCTGCTGGTAGTTGACGGCCAAAGGAAACCGTGAAATTGGTTTTGCTATTAAATGTATAAGAAAAAGGTAAATGAGTTGCTTATGTTGCTTTCCCATTTTTGTAAAGATGGTAATTAGGAGAACTCACACCAGCCAGGCTCGAGTGAATGCAAACAAGACCCCTATAGGCAGCACAGTGTATTAGTGTAAAAATACGCATAGACAACATAACTTGTCAGAGAGGATTATTTCTACTTAGTGAATCTGCAGGAGTCCCCTTGCTCTGCTATTCACCATTTGACTAGAGAAGAGAGGAGAGAGAGAGAGAGAGAGAGAGAGAGAGAGAGAGAGAGAGAAAGAGGAGGAGAGAGGGCGCATTAGTGAACAGCGACTGTGGCATTGATGTTTGAGCGTACTTCTGAACTGGCTTTTGTTGAGACTATCAGTGTAGAAAGCATGCGCTGTCCCAAATCCGCTGTTACTATGAGAAATGAGGAGCTGCTTTTAAGGTATGTTGTGGGGTCCTTTGTTTTTAATGTATGCTTTCCTAGTCTCTAGAGCTGGCGGAGACAATAATCATGTTCCCAATCAAGTAGCTTCCTTAGCTTAGAAGAGAAAAGGAAGAAAAGGAAGCTAGAGAGAGAGAGAGGGAGATGAAACCGAGACCAAGAGATTGGGAGAAAGAGAGAGAGGCAGCGAGAGAAAGGCTGAGGACTGCCGTGAGTTCTGTGTGTACCAGTTGCCTTTTGAAAGCATAGCATGTATTTGCTCGCTGCTATTTGTGAGTGGCCAGTGGATAATTTTAAGGGCTCCGAATCTGGCTCTTGGTTCGTCTTTCCCTTTGCAATGTCTAAGCCTCTTTCATTATTATGCACTCTGCATGGAATATTCACCGAAAAAGGAGCTGAGGAGACTCCATATTAGACTTGCGTTCCAAATACCACTCTAATCTGGACTTAGCCTACCTAAATAGTCCTCCCGTGTTACCAGGTTTGGATCACTTTATCCTGTTTGCCAAAATGTGTACCTGTTTGGAGACCTCTGTTCATGCATGGCGTCCTGGGGCCCCACGTATGGAAAGCAAATATTTGTTTCCTGCATCTGCGTTGGGGTTCCATCACATACCAAGAAGGAGGCACCACAGACCTTTTGGGAAGCAGAGGGAGAATTATGATAGAATTGGCATCCTGCTTTGAAAAATGTAGTCTTTTGTTTATTTGCTAGCAGACATTGTGGCACTGAATACATCTTTGGGTCTGACAATGGGACCGGTTGAACAATGGAGCTGTCAAACTAGCTTAATGCATGTTTGGGGCTTTATTTTTTTTTTCTTTCTCGATACCCTTTTTATCTCTTATAATCTTGTTTGTAGAGGCTATACAGAATGAAGAGCTTTTAGAACTGCTCGTTTGTGGTTTTGTGCTTTTAGAAAATTTAGTATCTACCGTTCAGACAGCTTTTTGCATTTTGCCGCTGTGTTTGGTTGGATTAAGTTAGAGATTTATTGCTTACCTCTCCGTTAACTACTGAAAGAAAACTTATTGATTGAGAATGCTTGTAATACCATTATCATTCTGGCAAATGCCTTGTGATCAGACCTGTCTCTACGGTATTTAATGCTTGGGGATTTTAAATTTGCAGATTTGGTGGACTTATGGAACATAGCATGCAAGAGAAGTTAAGAGGAATATTTTTAATGTTTAGGTAAATTATAATTTCTAGTCTCTACTTCCACTTTTGGCATCCATGAAGATAAACACTTTAGAAATTCAAGGACAAGTGAGAACTTGTGCCCTTACAATTTTGGTCACAAACTATTATTATACAGTGTATTAAGTTAAGTTCAAGGTCTCTATGGAATATATTGATTTTTGATTTATGCTTATGTCCTCATAAAATGCATTTCTATGCAGGGGAAACATTTCTCACATTTTTAAATATCTTTCAGTTTATAAGACAAGCATTGGCTTCTAAGGTGAGGAATAGTGAGACTTTAGAAATAGAAAATGGGAAAATCTGTTTCAAACTTCTCAAATATCGAAACCATTTTATTCCCACGTTAGATATAAAGGAACTGGTCCCAGAATGGTAAATGACGATTTACATGAAAATCATTTTACTAAGGCTGATTTCCATGAAGAATATATCTTATCTAACATTCTAGTGTTTTGCTTAATTAGCTGTTTGTGCTGGAGCAATATCTCAAAATGTGTTAGTAAATTTATAGACAAAGATTAAGAACCTAATTTTTAAAGATAGAAGGGAAATTGTTTTAAAGGGCAAATGTTTTTTTTAAAAAAAATTAGTTGCAAATATTTTCTGTTGGATTGTATTTTGGTTCAAATTAGTGATGTTCTCAGTAAATAAGGAACAAAATGTATTACTTATAAAAACACAGTTATGAAACATTAGCTGTTTTTTAGAGTTTGGACATGAATTTCAATTTTTCTAACTTAAGTGGAAATGTTATGGACTATTTAATGCAGAGTTATTAAAATAAATGTTACCAGCTAAGTAGAATTGCCTTCTCCAGTAGAGATTTTTCTCTCAACAATGTTTTGAGAGCATAGGCGCATCCAACGCGTATGTATGCAGCATGATAATATTTTTAAAGTTATCTGTTGTAAATAGTGTGGATTTTAAAGGCACACTTACTATGTTCTCTTACTTCCAATGGGATCTGAACTGCTCATTCCGTCGGGTATACCAATAATTGCTTTTAGGATGAGCTCATAAAATGTAATTGACGAAGCTTTATCTTTGAGGCTGGCACGCTGTTACCAGCACACCCAGATTCTGCTTTCATGGGAATTTTTTTTTTTTTTTTCCAAAACAAAGGTTGCAAGTCAGTTTTTTGTGGTTTGGGAAGAAAGTCGTCTTCTCTGCTCCCCAGCTGCTTGTCAGCAGCTCACATAAAGAAACCACTTGGAAACCTCCATGTTGAATTTTTGACTAAATTACCCATTATTTAACTGTGGTCTATTCACTTTCATTCCTGGGTGGTCACAGTTAGGTCCAGAAACAAGGGAAATCCCTTCTCAACTTGTTTGCTTTTGCAGTGGTTTGGATCCATTACCAGTTTCCAGAATTTGGAGACTGCCCCATTCTAGCATCCGACCCACAGATGTCTTTTCCTTTAACCTGGTAGGGTTGGGTGTGAGGTCGCCTGAAGCTGCAAACTTCTCTACATCTATTTCCACAACAGTAACAGGATATATCATCTGTATCCTTCCATAAGCTTCTGTGTGTCATGATGCCTCAGGATAGTGACCTAAAAAAATGTTGAAATCAAATTTTACTCAAAGCTCAGACCTGCAGAAAAGGAATAGTAAAAGATTCAAACTGGGAAAATGGTTTCTTTCAATAGAGAGTAATGATTGCACCCTAAGTCCCTTCACCGGGAGCCTTGGGAATGTTCCCATTGATGTGTTTAGCAGACCACAGACAGAGATCTGTAACCTCAGTGTACTAATGTTCCTCTATTTGTTAAAATGAAACCTGACAGTTTTTCTTTTTTAAAACACGAGTGTATACAATTGCACCATATCCTTTGGGGGCTGAAAAACCAAAGAGAGCATTTGACTAATATTCATATTTAGAACTTTATAGCAAGTGCAGACTGTGCTGGAATACCTAGGAAGTCATTCGAAGAGTGAATCAATACTAATTATTGTAATCAGGGGGGTTAATTAGGTGAAAATGTGGCTGATGGAAAGTTCATTGCTCACAGCCCTGGAAACACTCAGGCTGATGAAAAGAAAGTAAAATGCAAAAAGAAGAGCGTTATGTAGGAATGATCTCTACTTAAGGTGTCAGAATTTGTGGAGGAAAAACATAAGGTTGATTTTGTATAATTGTGGTGGTGAGGAAATTAGAACTACCCGGCTTAGTTTTTTGTATAGAGATTTCTGTAAAAGTCATTAACAGAAGGCAGTTTGTTTAGCGGCATCTTCCGCTCCACAGCATTTAGCTAGCTGCCCTTCTCCGAACAGTTACAAGTACGAGTCCATTCACTGGCAACAAAGCCTTAGGTCACCTTTATTAGCCTGCACTGAACTGCTGTCTACGTTTTGGTAATTCCTGGGAAATTTGTGTGTGTTGGGGGGGAGGGTGTTCTCATTTCATAAAACTATTGATTGCTTCTCTAATGGTTATTGGATTTGGGAGTTTTTCTGAACTAATAGTGACTTTTATTCTGTAGGAAAGAGGAGGCAGTGGTTTGGGGAGGATTACAATTCATGGGATTTGACTCAGGTGCCCTTGGAAAGAGAGTCAGAGGAGGGAAGGCACGTGGGAGGTTTGAATGTTGTAGTCCATTCAGCGTCCCAGAGCTGAAGCACCTTTTGGATTACATGGCATCAATTTATAGAGATCGGACTAAGATGGAAGCAAGATGTGAGAGTGTGTGTGTGATTTGTGTGTGCGTGTGTGTTTGAACCTCCACTCAACTCAGATGCTGCTGGTTAACGCTGATTTGCAATGAAGTATACTTTGTTCCCCAAAACACCTTTCTGCTTCATGGAATGTCATCAGTGATTATCATGTACAAGTGGGTTTATCTTTGCCACAGCTTTCTTCTGACTGTGAGACCGATCCCAGCACATTTTCTTATATGTCAGGACCATTGGAGTTAACAGGAAAGGGCATCTGTGGAGAGAGGGTGACACCAGCCCAGAGTGACACGTATTTTGAGGGCAGATTGAGCTCCAGCTACCTCAGCCGTTCCAGCTTGACCCGCCCATGATTGGCTGCTTAGGATCATGATGAGTCACTCGAATTTATGAAGCAGGATTGTCAGCATGCCATCAGAGAAAAATAAAAACTCGAATTTTCCTGTAAGATTATTCAGTGCAACAAACTTTGTTGTCATGGGAAGGGAGAGCTTGAGGTTTGAAGTTACCCTGCTGGCTCCCCTCCAGTATCCGTGGCTTTTTCATCCCTGCTTGAGAAAGCTTGCAGCTGCAATCAGTAAAAACTCCATTGAAATTTATGGGCAGCATGGCTGGCTTCTAGCAGGTGTGCGAACTGGCCAGCTTGGGTACGGTTGTGGCTTTATGCAGAAACTGATGAGATGCTTTTCACCCTGCTGTTAGGCTGTTGGTCTCTTTCCTACAAGGGCGACAGGCCCTGCTACGTTGATCGTGCCTGAGTTTTTGAATGTCTTGATCTGGGACTCCAGCCCTCTCATGGGCTCTGAGAGAGAGCTTACCTGCTCATTCAGACATACTTTAGGTATCATGTCTGTAAATGAAAACTCAGAGTTGGTGTTGGGTGGCACGACCTACTGGTGGTGCTGGCGGCGGTGAAGATTCATTTTGACCTTCTCTTTGAAAATCAACTTGACAAAAAAGAATGGAGACCTCATTCCAAGCTCTAGTGCCTGTTCCCCATCAACCACAACCTTCCTCTTGCCTCTTGGTTTGGCTTCAGGCCTTAGAAGTATCAGTGAAAACATTAATGCTAAGGGAACAGTAGCATTAAGACAGGCTTTCTCTCTTCCTGGCCAACTAGCTGCCAGTTCTAGGTTTCGGCAAAGACTAGGGGATGGGGGTGTTAGAAGTAAGGAATAAAACTAAAATTTATTAACAATCTACTCTGTGCCTGGCACTGCGCTAAGCAGTTACTTTTACCTTGTATAATTTAATCCTCACAGATATCCAAGAATTATTCCCATTTTAAAGATGGAAAAAACTGAGCCCAAGAAAACTAAAGTAATAGATCCATGGACACAGAGCTTATAGGGGAAGAGATTGTAACTCAGGACTCAGCCGAACTCCTTCCCTGGCCAACCTGAAAGTGTAACTATGTGATATTTGACATTTTCTGGTGCTGCATTTCCACGGTAGACTGTGATTTGTGCACGCCTCCTCGTCTTACCAGTGAGGAAGCTGTCCAATTCAGCCAGGAACCATCATGCAGGATCCGAGGTGAAATCACTGGTCACTGTTTATGGTTTCAGCTACTCAGCCCTCCCTAAATTGCAGTTATTTTAAACTTGGCTCATCTTCCAATGCCAATTTTGGGAAGAGTGTAGGACTGAAGAAATGGAGCATGGTGATAAAGGAGAAAGCATCATGGGAATAAGAAAGGAAACTTTTTTGGAAGCTGCAACTTTTGCTTCTGAGTTGTGACAACTCCCATCTCTGTCCTCACTTGTTCAGCTTATATTTCGGGAGGTCTTTTAACGAAAGCATCGTAGGCCTCAGTTTCTTTGGGCTTTAATCTGTAGAATGGGAACAGATGTCGGAAGGAAGAAGAGAGAATGTGAAAGCATTATGAAATTAAAATGTGAATTCGTATGTGTCTAAGGTGCCAAAATAGGTAATCCTGCGATCAGAACCAGTGAAGCAACAGATATATGTACATATATGGTGCTCAATAAAAGTCATCGTCTTGGCCTTCAAGCAGCTCACAGCATTCATGGAACAAAGAGCAAACAGTGGTTGAGGAGGGGTCAGGTCGTGCAATGCAGAGAAAGGGGAGTTGAGCTGGGCTCTAAAAGATGAGCAGGTGGAGGTGAGGAGGATGGGAGGTGTCATTAGGACGCCCTGCATTTATCTTTGTGATTAAAACAAAGCAAAACATGATCCTTCGCTTAACCACCACCTTCAGACCCCCAAAGTCTTTCACACCTGTCTTTCTAACCTTGCCCTATTCCTATGAAATAGGCCGATAGAGCTAGTAGCATGAAGAGAAAACGGAGAGATGAAGCAGTTAGGTCACATGAAGCTTCGCAGTCACCAAGCGCAATAGGACAAGACAGGACACATTCCACTCAGCTTGGGTAGATAGCTAGACCACTTTTCCATGAAGATTTTGGGTAGTTTTTTTAAGAAAAAGGAAAAGCTTTCCCCTCACCCCCCAATGGACTTCATGGGAATTAGCATCAAAAGGAAATTTAAATAAAAAGTCATTGGGGATTTTCAAAAACCTCTATCCTCGGCTAAAAATGGCTAGAGATGTGAACCATATTATAGGGAAAAAATAAATTTCCTGTGCTCAAAACCTTAATGTATTTTCAACCTACATGTCACTTTAATAGCTTGGTTATATAATCGCGGTGGTAATAATTAGGTTAACACATTGTACTTCTTACCTGAGGATCATGGTAGGCTTGGATTTTTTTCAGCCATTCATCCCTTCTAGGAAGTTTGGAATGGCCATGCGTCAGACAAAGGTGATGAATCCGAAAATTAAATGACTTGTCCCCAGTGTCAGTCAACTCTTTGACAGAATGAAATGTCGAATCCAACAGGTTTGGGGTCCTAAGTGTCATAATCGTTTCACTCAGTTTGAAAGTAGCATTCGCCCTGAGGAGTGTAATCTGCGTGTGCTGGATCAGATATCGTCTGATCCTAGTGACCAAAAGCTCTTTGGCAGGGATCAGTTATCACAGGGAGTAGAGTCGAGTCACGTGGTTAATGTTACAGAAACCCAAGCTCTTGGTCTCTCAACCGTCACTCTTCTTGAAGATGCATTTGTTCAGAAAAACGAGAGACATTCAGGCAAATGGGGCCGTCATGCCCCCAGAGATTCCCTCTTAAGTTGAGATTTTGATTCCTGCCAAGATCCGTCCCAGACAACCCCACCCTAAAGCTCACGATCTCCGTGTCTTTTTCTTTCTCCCCCACCTGTTGCAGCTTTCCCTGGGACCCCAGGTTACGCCCCGCAACTGCGTCCTCCCAGCTGTTGCAGCTCAGCTGTTGTATTTTGTCAAGCAGTAATTTCTCCTTTTTTAATTCAACAACATGTCACAGTAAGATGAGAACTTTTGGCCCAATTGGGGAAAACATTTTGTCGGGCTGGGGGTGTGGAAGGGCGGATTGTGAAGGAATTAAAAACCTCATTCTGATAAGTGTAAATTCTCTTCCTGCCGCCAGGCTGGCACCAGATAAGGGCACCTGGTATAGTCTGACAAATCTCGGCATCTTCAAGAGGGCACTGGAACATTCCTTCAAAGGATTTCTTCTCTGAGTGCCTGCCATGTGCATAATCACGGTGCTAGACAGGGGAGCCTTTTTCTGCTCCCCAGACTTCTCCGTCCCGATTTTCACATCTTATTTACTCGCTCCAGGGTGCGCGCACAGTATGACATCCTCTCCCACCCTCTCCCTGACAGTGTCTGGAAAGGAATCCCAGCCCTCCGTGCAAAGACAGCTGTTCCTAGTTCAGAAGTCAGCCCTGGTCAGGGCGAGTCAAACTTGATTTCTCTCGCAGAGAAGCAGCCCACGACTGCTGTCTTCACTCTGGTAGTCACTCATCTCCTCAGACACGCAGCTGAAGAGGAAAGCTTCTGCCATTATCTGTCTCCCATTTGAGAAAAAGAAGGGGTGGCGAGGAGAAAGAAAAAGCTGAGAAAGGGGGAAAAACAGGCTGTAGCTTGGTACAATGGAGAGAGGGGAAAGAGGAAGGGGGAAGGTAGAGAGGGAAGTAATGAGATGGTTGGGCTCGGGGTCTGAGAGATCCACAGTGGTAACACTTCATCCCCTTGGAATGGAAGCTTCTGGAAACTTCAGAGGGGCATCTCACTTGGGAGTGCGCAGGTATGTATCCTGAGAACCATCTTTAGTGGGAGGGCCTCTTCATGAGGGAGATAAATTCACCAGCATGTATTGTGGCTCTATTAAAAACAAATGCAGAAAAACACAAGATTGCAAAAAGCCAGTCCAAGCTGGTCTCGAGGGAGAGTGACTGCTTAATCTTTTTTTTCAAAAAAGTAAAATTTATTGACATTTAATTGTCCTTGATTTGTTTTAGGAATGTGACAATGTTGCTATTCCAGAAGCTTTCAAAATGGGAGGATAAAAAGTGATCATTTTAAACTTATGATTGTGATAGAAATATTTATTTTTAAAGCTATACCTTTATGGAACCTACAAAAGATATATTTACAATGAATCACTTCAGGATTTGTTTGGGTGGTTTTTTTTTTTTAAGCACATTAAAAAAATTGTTTGTTTTTGCAAGTTGCTAATGAAACTGGAGTAAGCCAAGAACAAACACATGGTCACAAAGTCAGATACTCTCTCAGGTAGTTAAAATTCATGTGGGTTTCAAATTTATTGCCTGGAAATGATGGGGAATCCCCTTGCACGGCCTCTATGTCTTGCTCCAAATGGCTCTGAGCACATTGGGCTTGTTTTTTGTTTCTTTGTTGGTGTGTTTTTTTGTTTTTTTTTTTTAACTGAAACAGTTATGCTAATAAAATTTGAATTTGCAAATGTGATAGGGGAAAGATGTTTTGGATTGTGGTTTGTAAGGACTAGCCAAAAGCGAGAGGGAAAGAAATCCTTCAGTAAAGTTGGCTATCTGAGTCAACTGAACAGTGCTGGTACATCTTTGTTCTGTTTTTGTAGTGCTGAGAGCTTCTGCTTCTACAAAGATTGCTATGTGGGCAGTTATGTAGAGGAATAATAAAAAATGGAAATTTGTCATAAAAGATACAGGGTTGTCTGTAGGAGAAGAAAACTGTTTGGTTATATACATTAATCTTCACATCAGGCACCAGTTTCAAAATTATAGTATGAACTTTGTGCAAAAATGTTGAAACATCTATAGTCAATGGGCTATATTCTGGTTCATTGATTGAGTGGGTGGCAGGAAAAGGATTCTTCCAATTCAAGCAGTGTGTACTCTATGTACAAATGCATTTTGTTAGCACTGTTTCTATTGAGTTTTTTTTTTTTTAATGCTAGTGATAATTCAGCGCTCAAACAATGGCCATTGGACAAAACTCAGTATGAGATGAGGGACGAAGAGGAAAGTGGGAACTGAAACTGCACAGTGCGCTCCCTTGCCTTGGAAGGCCTCCTATGAAATGAGGTCATTCAGAAACTTTCCCTTGAAGTGCTTCCAATTCTTGAATTGCCTTTTGTTTGGGAAATGAATAGCAAGTTGATTAAAAAAAGGAGACAATTAGGGAAGGTAGGGGGATGGGGCTAGGGAAGAGCTTATGGTTTTTCTACAATGGAGCTAAAACTACCAGGAAACTTCATTGTTCCGGACAGTCTGGTCCCCAGTGATGTCAGCACGGGCTGGTGTCACCAACCAGTTCGGGTCCACGAGGGAGGGGGGACCCGCCAATGGCCTCATCCCCCTCACTGCTGTCGAGAAGATCCTTGGCTATAAAATAGTTTCATTGAACCCGAGCGTTCAACAACGGCCCAGTGGAGCTGTCTGCCAAATAACTCCAACTGCCAAAACATGATACCTGATGGCTCATTACTGCATGAAAATTTTAAAAAGGGGCCCCATTGAGCTGTTTTTAGATTGTTTCTTGTTTCTACCAAAGCAGTGAAATGAGAAATTTAAGCTTTTAATCAGGTGGTATTTGGTTGGGTGTTTTTGTTTTGCTTTCTCAAAAGCTTTTGAAATCCGTATTTAAAAAAAAAAAAAAACGGCTCTTGTGTATGTGCTGTGATCATGGAAACAGCAGATATTAGAAGTGAAAGCTACAATTGGAAGACTGTTGTGAGTAACCTACAGGGGTGTGTGCGTGTATATGAGTATTTGGTTTCCCTCTGGCACCTACATAAAGTGCCTATGCAATCACTACATTATTTATGTTATTTGGCAGCCAAAGAATTTAAATTCAGCTACGCTCCATAAGCTTGTCTTGGTTCACATCACTGTATCCCATGTAGAGTGAGTTTTCTTTCATATTTGACCCTGGTTTTGCTTCTAACTTTAAATGGCAAAAGCAACTGTGCTTTGAAAACTATGTTACACAGTAGTCGTTAAATAAGGCAATAACCTATGCACTTGTAATTCTCTCTCCATGACCTACTTACATACTACTTCACCCTCCTTATAGTATGATTAAAAGCTGCTTTGAATCCACTATTGCCTCAAGGGATTTGAAGCTAGAATTTAACAAACTGCTGAGAAGGCTTAAGTCAGTAAGAGGGCTTCCCTATAGCAGCTTCTAACTAATTCTCATGCAATTAAGGAGAAAATAAATATTTCAGAAGTGTACATGTTAATGAAGCATTTTCTACTTTATAGAATGTAGATATATATGGAGCTTTAGTCCATAGCTTATTTGAAAATATTTTTCTTTTTGATTAATGCAGTTGTGTTTTGCTTCTGCTTTGGAGACCGGTTCTGTGCATCCTTTCTTAAATTTGTTACATAGTCAGCTGATTATAGACGTTAGGGATTTATGTAAATAATATATGGAAAACCAAGAACCATCAGGCTTGTCTTCATTTATCCAGCTAATTACTTTATTAAGATAATTGAAAGACCAACCAAGATCTTCTAATTTGAAAGGCAGCCAGCAGTAGCTAGGGTTGGGAGTAAATGTAGCTGAGTAGTATTAGGACAAGGTTGGGCTTTTTGGGGCATAAGAATTCATTTTATTGCAGCTGTTTCTCAATTCCATATAAGCCTAAACCTAGCTTCTCAAGAAAGGCAATATTTTTAAAATGAAGGTTAGTTTAGCCCTACATCTAACTATCTTGGAATTAGAAGGTCAAAAGCCAGATATGTTTTCAGCTGAAAAAGGAAACCAAGTCAATTAAGTATATGTGGGCTTAACTGAATATTCCAGGCCTGTTGTTCCACACTGCTCAATCTAGTAAGCCTGGATTTAAAATTGATATGTGGATTTAAAGTTAATATGTAAAGATCTGTTTCCCTTCATAACCTCTAAAGATAGTCGGCTCTCATTATCACACAAGAAATTGGTGAGAAAAATATTAAAACAATCTTTTCTCCATATTGTGTCTGATACATTTAACTACTGGTGACTTAGTTGTGTAACCCTCTGGCTAGTGTGGCTGTATCCTCGGGCATGCCTTAATTTGTGAGGAGTAAGACTAGCTCCCTAGCACAACGACCTGATTCTCTTTAACAATATAGAGTGAAAAATCAGATTTTTCAGACAAAATCATAATATATGTGTGTGTGTATATAGGCATATATATGTGTATACGTACACAAACTCGAGGGTAATGTATATATACATTTAAGATATGTCATTACAAAATACACACTTAAACTCGAGGGTAATGTATATATACATTTAAGATATGTCATTACAAAATACACACTTAAACTCGAGGGTAATGTATATATATATTTAAGATATGTCATTACAAAATACACACTTAAACTCGAGGGTAATGTATATATACATTTAAGATATGTCATTACAAAATACAATAAAGTGATAATTACCATAAGAGGGAAACTATACACTTCTGGTATGTAATTTATGATCATGTTGATTTAGAATGTAAAATATGCCATGAAGTCTTATATACTTGTGACTATATTGTGAAAAGTTCGCTTTAACCCAAATAATCAAATAGGCAAATGACAACGAGAACAACAAATCAGAATGTCACCTTATACACTACTTATTTTTCAGGAATTTACACAAATCACTTGGAAAAATTAAGCTCACCTGCTTTTCTGTTCAGGTGTAAGCATTCTGCCTTTTTCTCAATTCCTATTAGTAAATCAGTCACAAGTCTTAAATGGGTATTTAAGCTTCGTGGCCTAACACTGTTGAAGTCACTCTGTTGGTTTTTAATCATTGCGTTAAATGCTAGGAAATGGCAGATTCGTGATTTATCATTTTAAAAGACAAAGTGATGTATTCCTGTTTCTTGTTTTCAGTCTCTTACACTTCTTAGTGTTTTCAAGATGACACCAAAGGCAGTGCAGTTGGGCAGACACGGATTCCTCTTCTTAAGGCACTGCGCTAAGTCCCTAAATGCCATCTGGGCCATATATCTGATACTTACTTTGCCTGAACCGCGAATAGCATTTCAGTGACCGTTGGTCCGTACCCTGGCTGGAGTATCACACGAGGAACATTGAAACGGAACCTCGTGGTGACTCGGTCTCCCGCGGCTTGGGTTTGCAAGCGAGGTTCTGGCGTGGAGGCGGATCAGGCTTTGCGCTACACTGGCCCTAAACCTACGACAAGGGGCCACTGCGGCCTCGCGCCAGGTGCCGTGGGCATGCGGGACTGGGTGGAGCGGGGCAGACCCGGCGCGGCGAGCCCGCGTGCATGCCGGGAGGCTTGGGGAGCCCGGGAGGTCTGGCCGTGCTTGGAGACCGCGCGCGCAGCGGGCCGGGGCGGGGACCCGGGCGGGCCCGCAGGGGTTAAGCGGCGGCGGCGGCGGGCGCCCGGGGAGCTCCGCCCCCGCCCGCCGCACCTGGCGCTGGGCAGCCGGCCGCCTCGGCACTGGATTTCGGAGGGGATTGGCGGAGAGCGCGAGGGAGAGAATGTGACAAGTGCAGGCTCGGCGGCCGCCGGGGGAGGCCGCGCGCACCTGTCCCTGCCCGTCTCGCGCCGCCCGCGGCCGCTCGGACGCGCGCAGAGCCGTCCCCCGCCCGAGCGCCGCCGCCGCCGCCGCCGCCGCGTGCGCCCGAGAACATGACTTCTGCCTTCAAGCTGGATTTCCTCCCGGACATGATGGTCGAGGGCCGCCTGCTCGTTCCTGACAGAATGTGAGTGGAGCCGGCGGCTCGCCGCGCCGCGTCCGAGGGCCGAGTGGCCGCGCGGCCGAGCTCCCCTCAGAGCCGGCAGGCGCCGCGCGGCGCCCGGGCGCGAGTTGGCCGCTCCGGAATCAGCCGCCTCCCGGGGCTTTCGGAGGCCGGCGCCGGACGTGGGGAGGAGGGAGAGTGTCTGGAGGTGCAGCGCCGAGCGGTGCGGGGACCGGGCGGGGTCCGAGGTCAGGGTGGGGACCGGCGAGCGGGGCGCGGCGTCCCGGGCACCGGGCGGGGACCGGCGAGCGGGGCGCGGGGTCCGGGGCGGGGTGCGCGCGTGCGAGTGTGCACGCTCGTGGCATTTGCAATGCCGAGCTGATGGAGCCCTCGTGGCCCGTTTACAGATCTTTTCTTACCAAATTTACCCGCTCGTCTGACTTTCTATTTGCAAAGATTCCTTTCCTACAGTGGGAGAGGGGAAGGAGAGAAGAAGAGGAAAAAAAAAGAAAATTAGATAGCGTTAAACTAGCCAGGTGTACTCTATTGCAGAAATTAGAGGTAATTTTTACGTAATCATGATGGTTTGTCTGATGTGCCGTCTGTAATTTAATAATTAATGTGGTTCTGCTTGTTTCACATGTCGTCAAACTAGGGTAGAGCGTTTATTGGAAGAAGTAAAGAGCTGGGATTCCTGAGGAATGGAAAGTATGTCTAATTTTTATCTGGCTTGTTAGTCTTGATAGGAAAGTTTCTCTTATTGGCTCAGGGTCTGTCAATAGGATCTGCTTGTATTTCAGGCATGTTATGAAAAGAAAACCTAAAGAGAGAAAAAGGATTGAGAGAGTGGGACCGAAAGGTCTGTGTCCTTAGGGCGTATATAAGATTCTCTCTGATCAGGCGAGAAATTTCACAGTGCATCTAGGCTGCAATTAATCTAGTGAAAAAAAGGACTGGTAGCATAAGAGTGCATATAGGATGTTTCCTGTTGTATCCGAGGTACGAGTTCACATGCGTATTCTTTCTGGCATCGTATGGTACCCTGCAATGTGCAGGCCATTGCAAGCTTTATGATCCATTTCCCTAGCACCTAACTTTCCCTCTACCATGCTAGATTCTTTTTCTAGTATGTTAAAGCGTTAAGAGTTGAGAGATTTTTGAGAAACTCCGCAGTGGCCAATTATTTGAGTTGCTAAGGACCAAAAAAAAAAAAGTGGGGGGAGGAGGGGAATGATAGAATCTGTTACATGTGAATTGTCTTTTCAGTCGATATTAAGAATGTTAATTTGCTAATACACATCGAGGTTCCATTGTTTCAGCTGAAATAATCAGATAACATAAATTAATATCGAATTCCTTTTGGCAGTTTTCTCGGAGGAATTAATCTTGATTAGTAACATTTCCGTGTTTGTTTTAGGAGATCTCCGTCCTGGCCCCCCCTTAAAATAGATCTCTGTATAGAAACGTAATATTTGCACATGAGCTGGTTTGGAAGTTTTATGTGTTTTCTCCTCTAAAAGCTAGAGTGTCTGGGCTGAACCAAAGAATTAGCTTGATCATGATTTTGAATTTATGGTCACCTGCTACTTAAGTGACCATAATATATCTAGCTAATGAATGCTCTATGAATTTGAAGTGGTAATGGCCTCTGAAATGCAGTCTCTTGTCAATTAAATTATGAGTTATGAAAATTTAATTTGTCCATTTCATTTGGTGGATGAATGTGTCTTATTCAGCCTATTTGCTCTGAACAGAACCTTGGTATCTTACCCATGGAGTCTCCTATACAAATCCTGCAGTGACTTCTACCTCATTTCTATTGCAATTATTAGTTATTTCCCTATGGAATCAAACCGAAATTGTTTTCAGCATTTGTCAACTATTGCTTAATTGAACTAAAGGAAAAAAGGGGATTTGTAGATGATAATATTATTATGTTTCTAAGATAACTGTAGTATGTCTCCACAGCCCTGAAAACACTAGCGTGTTTTCTGAAATAGGTTGTAATTAACTCCTATTAGAGACTGTATTCGGGTGATAGAGGTGGGTGGGAGGGAATAGGCCAAGTTGAAAATGCCCGAAGCCCACCTGGGCAGCATATTGTATTGCCATATTCATAGACTTGAGAAGATAGCTGTGCGGATTTATTGTTTCTGGGACTGGTTGTCATGTGTGGTATATTGCCATTTGGACTAAATTGCAGTCTGCTAGATATTGGCTTATTCCTAAAAGGAACTTAAATAAAGCGTGGGGGCTTTTCTGGTGTTGATTTTTCTAAAGCAGTAGAACATTTGCAATGGCGTTTTCCCACAAGAATATATTAGATAAGTTTGCAAGATGTAATATGTTTGAGTCCTCAAGGCAGATGAACAAATAGCTTTTGAGATGAATTATTATGCTCTATGGCCCCACGAGCCATCCAGTGTTTAAAGAGCCCAGATCATTTAAGGCTCTGTAGTGGTATAGAATTGCTCTAACATATGCTTCAAGGTTTTGGGGTTTTAAACATTCAGTATCAAAACGTAATGGAAATGGACATTTTAAATAATCTTGACTATTGTTAAAGTTTCGTTGCCTTTGTGCTACTATAGAATACCATTTGCAGCAAAGCATAATGAAAATAGGAGCTGATTTTTTAATTTTATTAAACTGGAGCAGCTGGTTTCCTATGGGGTAGGGATGAGTGTTTCTTTGTTTCACTTTTTAATGATGCACATATATTTAGGATTTCTAAACGTTTTTGAATTTTTAAACAAAACTAAGAAATAATGTCTTAGAAGTAAAAGGTTATGAGTAGAAAAATTTATAAATGCAGCTTAAAAAGTATTAGTTCAGGTTTTTGTTATTAGAATAAGATACTGAGAAGAGGCTACCAGTAAATTAAAATGAAATCTTAATTTTTTTTTTTCACATTTGGTAGTTAACCTTATTGAAAAGGAGGAAAGTTATCCTGACTGTAAATTCATCAACTTGATGAGTTAGACTTTTTATTGAGAGTAAGTCCTCCCAAGTTAGAATAACTGGCAAAATATCAGCGTATCATTAAACTGAAAGGAGGTCCTAAGGTCATCACTGTAAAAGTTGAAAGGGGCTTTGAAAACCATATCATCAGGCTTCATTTTATAGATTAAGAAACAATTAGAGGGGCAGTGTGTTCAGAGAGTAAGTACTGCTTCCCCCAAATGACAAAATATGAGTCGTTAGTTGAATACCTACTATGTGCCAGGATATTTTGTTTATACCACCTCTGATCCTCATGGTATTATCTCCATTTTACAGATGATGATTAAAGAGGTTACCTGCTTGCCCACCCACATAGACAGTAAATGGCAAAGCTGTGGTTTTCAAGTGTGTGTGCATGTGCAGTGGTGTGTTAAATTTATGTTCATGTTGAAGGGGAGAGGAGAGAGAACTGTGAATTAAAGTATATGACATAGATTTTCATCAGAAAACCAAAATTGTGCCACATGGGAATGATTGAGCATTGTAAAATAAATAACACATCAGGTATTCAGGATTGATGTGTGTGAAGCATCATTTTATACTCGGATTTGATTCAGATTCACAGTTATTCTATATGTTCATTAACTATTAATAACATATTTTAATCAAAATTTTTTGGGTTATAAGGTGGCAGCAAGATGAAAATCAAAAGCAGTGAGTCCTTTTTCTATCCCTCGTAGGCATTTAAAGTATATTTGGACAATGCAGTTATTAACATAAATGATGAAATTACTGAGATAACTGACATTTATTACCTGATTCCATGATGGTCATGAAAGGAAATTAAAGAGAAAACTCTGAAGGATGGGCTTTGCATATGGTTCTTTAAGGAAAAATTTAAAAATACATTTTCAGGTGGGATGTCTCAGTTAATAGCACGTATTTTAGTATCAGCTACTTTCTGAAGCCAAGAATTCATCCCACAATGGCTTTTTAGAGCGCTCATGTTTTCTTTGATCTGGGCAGAGGTAGTATTTTAATTGTTAAGTCTTGCTATTTAATTGTAATTTGCTGGATTGAGATTATTGTTGATGAGATGTGGTGAACTGGGGAAACAGGACCCTTGAAAGACAAGATAAAAAGGAGATAGGATTTTCAGAGATGAACCTAGTAATTAAGATTTCATGGGATCATTTAGGATGTTTTCCACCTCACAGTGTTGTTTTTTTCCCTCCTCCTACCAGCTATAATAACACTGTATTTGGCGTGTGATAAAAGACTGCAATCTCCTTCCTTTTTTTTTTTTTTTTAACATAAATCCCAACTTTTCATTTCTCTTTACCCTGTGTTTTTGTTTCTTACAAGTTACACACTCATTCAGTTCTCATAAAAAGACAGGTAATGTTTTGGCATGCAAAATGATCTGACACACTTGGGTCCAATACAACCAGCACATGATATGATGCAGCAGAAAGTCGGAGTAGTGTTCACTGTTCAGACTTTATGTGTAGACTCAGGAGACCAAATATCATAATGGAAATCTGATGTCATTGTGGAATTTATTTTTAAAAACAAAAACTGAAAAAAAGTTTCACAAATGTTAAACAATACTGTAAGCTTATCTTATTTGCATCTAGATGGAAAATGTTATATTTTCAGAATGTTTCAAGGAGCGAAATTAACAAGTCATGGATGTTGTTTATATTCAATACGGAATTTTACCCAAATTTAAGGGGTCATTATTTCCACTTTAGAGTACTACTGTTGGAGAGTTTTGTTTTTCCAGGGGAGGGTCACATTTTTGCTTTTCGTTTTTGGATTAGGAAATACCTAACCTACAAAGAGTTGGGTATTTCTCAGTGTAATATTTGTTTTACAAAACTGCAGAAGGGAGGGTTTGGAAACTACTAATGATTTCCAGCTCATTGGCACCTGCAGGTTCTCATGCCGTCCTGTTTGTTTCCTCTATCAAGGAGGGTCCCGAGGAATATAATGAAGCCAGCATCAGTGGTGTGCTACTTGCGTAGCCGTGCAGAAAATGTATTTTTATTTTTCCTTAAGAAAAAGCTCTGGGTAGACGTAAGAGAAATGGAGCTGCGCATTCCTGGGAAAACCTATGTGGGAAACAAAAACTAATTAGAGCAGTAAATGTGATGCTCTCAGGTAATTGTGAAATAATTATTCCCCTTCAGCACCATCACGGTTTAATTGCGCCATCCAGTATCCTCATGCTCTGACTCCAGATGTGAAGGGATGGAAACTTCCTTCTCCTCCTGGGAATGTCTTTTTCATTTAGTGTGAGCTTTATACTCTTCCTAAAGGAGTTTTCAAAGAAAGGGGGAAACACTTAGGGAGATTTCGAACAGCATCGCCCTCCCCATTTGTTCTAACTCCATGACAGAAAGTGATTACTGGAACTATTTTTATAGAAATACAATTCCAGTTATGTGGTTGAAATGCCTTGTGAGCGTATTTGAGATTTACTCTTTCGAAGTGCCAACATGGAGTTTTATGAACGGTTTCTTTTATGAACTGCAGATTGTATATTATGTTCAGATACTGAGAAGGATGTTTTAAAATCAGCTGATAATTTAAAATGTAATGCTAATAAATGTGTCATCATATGACTTTCAAAATGACATATGAGTACAAATTCGGGTTTTGGTTAAATTTTAATTACTCCATTTGAGTGAATACCTCAGAGCCAACTTACCAGCAAATTATTAGACCCATTTTTTCCACCTAAAGATTTATACAAATAAGTTTAGGCTATATTTAGACAAAATATTTCAGTTTCTTATTCTATACTTTCCTACCAGGCTTATGTGTCCTTTTACTTGAGATCATATTTTAAATAAATCTTTTTTGAACAGGTCTAGGTTTAAATAATCTGTGTCTCATTTAGGTCAGCAGCAGGGAAGTCACCCAGATGGATGACCAATTGACCAGGCTTCCTTTCATAGTAATAGTGCTTTGAAAATGGGATGCATTTAGTGTTTTGCTTTTAAGTCTTGTTAATTGAAGAAGTCCAAGAGGTTTGTCTGCTCAGTGAGACTGGATATGGCTACTGTCATAACCGTGAAATCCAGCTCCCCCAGCCCAACAGCTGCTTTGTCTGACATTTACAAGCTCAAATAAGACTGAATGTTTCCTACTTTCACAGATGAAGGTGGTGACTCACTACCCAGAGAGAATGCAATTAACTTCAGCTGATTTATTTGACATTTTGACATAACTTTTGGACAGCTTAAAATTTTTACTACCATAGCAGTGTACTTCTCAGTATTTCAACTTACATACCAAGTCTCAAATTCTATGATTTTATGCTGAAAGCCTTGATTTCCATGCTTTTTCTAAAGAAAGTTCATAGCTTGGATTAAACTCATTACATTTTCAGGTGGCATGCTGTATGCTTTTCCGTGAGTTATGTCTTCATTTCTCATAGCCTTCCCCTGTAGCAGGGAAGTCAAACCTCATTTATCTGGCACGAAGAAAATCAGTTGGTCCTTCAGGCTAAAAGAGCAAAATGTTTTGTTATGTACCTGGCTGTGGTCAGTAGGCATAAAATGTATGTGTGTACATATGTATGTATATGTGTGAATTTATATAAACATTTATTGGGTATAATTCTTCACTTTCTTAAAATATATGCTGTTAAATGGTCTTTGGTTTTAAAAGTTACAAACTTTTTGCGCAACATGACGTGTATTTACATATTATTACCACTATAATTGAAAAATTTAAGGTTCAGAAAGGTTTTACATCTTGACCAAAGATGGACTGCAAATTAGGGATACTGCCGGAGAAAGGTCTCGGGACTGCGTTTAGAGTCCTTCGCTGACAACCTAAGGTTCACTTCTATTAAAGGTGAAAAATAATTCACCCTGGTCATCCTGCCATGTCTTGCTGGGTGGAAAGCTGAGACCCTTCCCAGTTTAATGGTCTTGTCTCTCCCTGCAGCAGAGTCCTCGGGTTTTGGGACCCGTCTGTTTTTCAGTTGCAGTTGAGATGTTGCTGCTCTGAAGGTCTTTTAGAGTAAGAGTAGGGGGGAGAAAGAGATTCTTCATAGAAAAATTAGAACAGCCGGTCCTGAAATGGATGTTTTCTTGTTATGTGGATGCGTCTGCTGCTGGCCAGACCAAATCCTTACCTTGAGCTGCTTTGCTGCCACCATTTTATGTGATCCATGTCATTGTCCCATGGCGTCCTGTTGCTGTTGAAAGGAGTCCTTGAAATTTTGATTGTCTAATGGGAGTCCAGCCCAAGTAAACTGAAGATCTTAAAAAAGGTGAATTGTTCACAGGACATTTGTAAGGCTAAAGGGGGTAAATTGGTGTAAACCGACTTACACACACACACCCTCCACCCCCAGTTGTTTTCTCTTTGGAACTTGGAGGATGGCATTGAGTTCCCAGCAAGTGAAACAAGTACAAGTTGAAATCTGACATTTCATTTTGTCCTTGAAAAATCTTAGGGGAATAATAGAAGGGAAAGATGGTATGAAAAAGCAGAAGGGAAAGCATTTGGTAGCGGGCTAATGTGGATGTAGTTAGTTATACTTATTGTTTTACTCTGCACTCCTGGTTCTTTGTACCCCTGTCTAGATTCAACGAGGTCACCAACAGTACAGCTTTTTCTGAAGTTTTCTTTTACCTTTATGTTTTCTTGATTTATAGCTTTTTAAAACATCTCCTCTAAAGCCCATTTTATTATCCTTTCCCTGAGCGGTTTCCTAAGTTTCAAGAGAAGGGGCCATATCCATCCATGGCGTAGCTCTCAGGACTGGAGCCTTGAGAGAGAGAACAGCAATATCAAAATACCTAGATCATCACTTATTGCAAATTCCAGTGGAGCAGCTGCATGTTTCTGTGCATAAAACTGTATTTTGACTTCCTACATTACAGAAGGGGTGTTGAGTTTTTGGGTTGAGCATAAGGGTAGCATATTTCAGAATGATTAACTTTATGGATGTCATTGTCTTGGCCAGCTATATTTGGCTGTGCTGCAGCTGTGTTTGCTTTCTCAAAATTGTCACCAGGAGGCCTCCAACTGCAGTTATTCACTTCAGTCCATGCTGGTAACATCTTTCCTCATGACTCCCATTGTCCACTCAGCCGTCTTATCTTGGTGTCAGGATTTAGAGATGACATGCGCAAGTCCTTTGAGAAGCCCGAATGCTGTCTAATGCTGCCAGCAGCTCCATCTCAAAGCAGTTTCTAAATATTCAGTCTGTCCTGATGTTGCATCATAACCCTGCCTGTCAGGATTCTTCTTTCTTTTCCATAACAAACCCATATTTTCCTGACTCCTTGTTCATCCCCCCCCCCCTTTTTTTTTTTTTTTTTTTTTAACACTTAGATGTCAAAAAGTTGCTACCAACATCTGATGGGTGGTGTTCTTCCTCTTCTGTATTCCTAGGGCATTTTGGGATGTGTTTTTATTTCTGGTGTCTTAGAGGCCCCTTACACAAGCAGCTGTGTTGGAGAAGAAACTAAGAGGCAGGTCATTTCTTCTCCCTGATTGAACACTCGCCATAGGATTTACCTTTTAGGAAGAGTTTAGGAAACAATTTTTCTTAATACAGAGACCATTTTAATTCCATTGGCTATGTGTGGGTTTTAATTTTTAATAGATATAACTTCCTCTTGGATTGTTTTTGCTTGTCAGGGACGCTTGTCCTATGTGTCATGGAATGGAATCCCTGGGGACATTGCTTTAGGATCTCTCCGAGTGACAGGGTGGAAGGGTCTCCTGCAAGGCTAGGCGTCCTTTACTAAGCAGGCTTCTCATGAGAATTCCTGGCTCGTCTTCTGATTCGTTCCATGCCTACTTCAGGTCTCAGCTGACTTGACAAGATTCCTCATCTAGAAAATAAGGATAATAAAATATGCTTCTTACCTGTCCCACAGTATATTACTGTCAGACCAATGCTGGGAAAGAAATGACAACCTAAATATTTTATAGCTTCCTAGTACTTAAAACTGACCACAAATTCACCTACGTGTCCTGGGAGAATTGAATAGAGTGAAACTTCATTACAACCAAACAGTTAATGTTTTCTTCCTCAGAACTTTCGTGCTTTCTGCTCAGGCAAAGACCCATAAAGCCGTGTTGCTCCCCCCATGAACTTTCAGAAAATACTCCGTCCCCAGGACACTGTCATAAACACTGATTTTTTTTTTCCTCCTTTGTGCGTGATGATTGAGAAATAAAATATGGTTCATGTTCCAACTGTGAACTTGTGGTCAGACCTTCCATCTTAGGATGGAGTCAAGCAAAGGCAGTATCTCCACATATGCATTCTGAAAAGCCCGTCTCTGTGCCCCCTGAAATAGATCCTGATTTTCTTATGGGAAGAGAATCAGCTACACAGTATGAAGGCTGATTCTGACATAATGGGAGTCCTAACCCTAGAGGAAACCCGGCCGTTAAGCACCTTTGATCATAGGAGTATTGAGAAGGTGGTGTATTGTAGACCTTATAGCTGGACTAATGGCCTCTCAGATGCTCAGGCCACCTGGAGAGCATAGGCACATTTCCGGAGGTAGAAACCGCCTAGAGAAGGAATCAGATTTTTGTCTTATAATAGGTGCATAGGGTTAAGACAAGGGGTATAGTGTATGTGTTATCTCGTGCACGTAGATGGTGCCCAGATGCAGGGTGCATCCTAGTTATTCTGTTTTTGTGGTTAATAAACAAGCACTTCTTTCTCCTGACATAGCTGATAGGGTCCTTGGAGTCCTAAGAGATGTTTGAGGACTTGCTCCTAATGCTGTGAGTCACTTGATTTCTTTTAGATTGGACATGAACAGATGCAATATGAATCCACTGATTGAGGAGTATCCTCCATGACCGGCCAGGGGAACACTTGGCATCTACTGTGGCTAAGAGTGTGATGCTGACTACGCGGGCATTTTTCAGGCCGAGAACGTGACCTCCAAAATGCAGACTCTCTTTCCTCACACAACAGAGCACTTGGCATTGGGGTGCACCAGGGGACATTGCTGGGGAGCGGGGTGTGATGTTGGCAATATCAGAGATTACTGCTGTTTCTAAGATTGTTGTGAAAGGAAAACTAGGTCTGTGTCCAAAAGCTGGCAAAATCTTTAGGGTATGGGGCCAGATACACTACAAACGTTTATATACAAACTAATTGGTACTTTGTAATCAGCACATTTTATCTTATTGGTGTCAAAGAAGTCTAATTAACTTTATATGCAGACTTTCAGTCGGGCCAACAATTTGTGGCCAGATATTGTAAAAAGTGACCAAAATTGGACTTTTGTCAGCCTCAGAAGCTGTAGGATGGCCATGCCTTTATCTTGCCTCTGTCTTGTTTTCAAGGTCTACTAAGAATATGCTGCTTTTGATCTAAATGTATTTCTAGTTCTCTGTTCAATATAATAATAATCAGACTCAGAAGCCAAAAAATGTTTTCTAGTGTTGACCAAACTAATTCCTTGACAACTATATGCTGCTTTTTGGTGTGTGTTTCTTTTAATTCTGATTATTTTAAGGGATGCTGCCTTTCTGTGGTTACATTTTCTGCCATATTGTGTGATCTTAGTTCTTGATTTAGGATATACCATGGGCCAGGATATACCAGCCATCAGGCTAAGGAATGTATATGTTACCGGTAATCTTCAGAAAAATTTTGCAGGATAATTTGTATCATTGCCATTTTGCAAACGAAGATACAGAGGTTCTATAAAGTGGTGGTACTGAAAACCCAAGCATGTGCCTGTCTCTGTCATTTCCAAAGCTTGAGGTCTTTCTGTTTTGTGTTGCCTAGAAGTTTGGTCCTGGAGGTTGCTTGTAAGTCTTTTGAGGGATTCTTAGATATAAACAGGTTGAAAATCTAGATAGGTTGGCAGATCGGCAGCTGAATATGTAGGCTTTGAGTGTGAAATATAGGTTTTTAGCTGTGACCCAACAATCTTCTGCTTTTTATGTGCTGTTTCGTGTCAGTTGCTTTTTCTTGGTTTTATTTCACAGCCAGGCCAATATCTGAGTCTAGAAGGTAAGAGTGTTGTGGGAGATGACTCGGTGGAAGGGGGCCCCAAAGCTGTGTCAAGATGTCTTAATGCCTGAGGCAGAGTCTTACTTGCTACTGAGAGGAGAAAGCAGTTAGCATTGAACGTTGAGGTGGATACTTTTTCTTCATTGATGATACTAGTATATTTTATGAAGAGGTTTCTTTTGAGGATTTCATTAGACAGCTGGCATTTTCCCTCATTTACTTCCAACTTTTTAATTTTTGCCTCTGATTTAGATGAACACTTGGCTTTTCTCAGGGTCCTTTCCAGCCCAGACTGTGCCGCCTTGTTGTGAATTAGAAAACGGCTCTCAGGTGGTGTTCAGTCCCCCTGTCCCTTTCATTGGTGACTTTATGCCATATCCTTTCTACACTTACATCCATTTTTACCCCCTTCTTCATAAGTGGGCCACGTAAGTAGGCAGTAGAATAAGTGAGCCTTTAAGATGATGATGGATTTTAGATAATTGAGAAGGTGTGACCAACTCACATATGGTACCTAGTCCCTTTCAAGTGTCCAACACGTTCAGCCTCTCCATAGCTTTGTGCTCAAGTGCATAAACATTTGATAGGATTCTGGGCTTTCAGCAAATCATAAATTTCTGTCTCGTGTGTAGATACCCAACGCAAAGGAAGGGATAATGGTAAAGTTAGAGTAGAATTCATGCCTGGTTTGGTCTAACCCACAAGCCATTTCGTACCGAATATTGGCTTGTCGAAATGCCTTTACTCTTGGCAGGCATAACCTAAGAGGATGTGATTTGAGTGGAGTTTTCATGCCCTGTGTGCTTATTGTATTCTTGCTACTGATGCAAACATTATCTATAATTACATTTTCAAGTGACTGAAAATTGCAGGCTTTGTTGAACAAAAATACAGCCAAAGAATGGAATGTATATCCACTCCACCCTCATTATAAGGCTTTCAGAAGTCAGACTATAAGGCCCAATACCATGGCTCTCAACTACATGATACCAACTCCATTCGCCGATGTTTGAACACTTTGTCAAAATGCTGTGTTCCCAGCGATCACATAATGGCAGGAAAATGCTATTACTGTTAGCGCTTCATTGGCTCCATTGTCGACTCAGTCGCGGTGGCACCTCCTCTCACAAGTCCTCTGTTTCCAGGATGTAAGGCAAGAAACCACAATTTGATTTAGAGCCAAGCGTGATGGGCAAAATGGGAGAAAGTTGGTTGAGGAGCACATACTTCCTGGGGCAGGTGCAACTGCATCCCTGTGACATGACGTCATCTTCGCATCCCCCCCCCCGCCCCGCCTTGGGCTCAATAAAAAACATGTGCTCCCCGGGGTGGGGGGGACCTACTGCATTAGACTCCTTCCTTGTCCTTAGAACACGGCATGGTACCAGAAAACTGTCCTGGCCAATTTTACCCTTCTAGACACATGATAAGACTCCATTTCTAATTTTGGAACCATTTGGCATTTTTAAAAAGAAATAGCATGTGATAGCTTAGTATTTTGCTCATTGTTGAGTAACATTATAAAATCCAGGAGCTATTTAATGAAATAGATGTTCCTTGGTTTTGGATGGAAAACTGAGGGGAGGAAGAAGTAATGATAACATCATTTTTTTTGTTATTGTTTTTAAGATATTAAATTTATAATCTATGTGGTGTTATACAATTTTGTAAGTCAACTTCCAGGCCCCAGCAGAGTCAACCTCTTTGAAAAACTAAAGAAAAATTATTGTGATGGCTTTATCCAAAATAGAAGCAGAACAAATACTTGACTAAGTTTGCTCAGGAAACCCATAGGCTATTCCTAATTCTCTTGTCTGACAGGTAGGAAAAACATGTTATCAAAGAAACGTTTATTGGGTCATAACTGTGAACAGTTAAGGTCTACCTAGTGAGTGGGATGTTCCCTAATGTGTGTTGTCACCTTTTCTAAAATAAATAACAAACTCAAACGTATGTTGGATTTTGGACAGATCATTTAATACTGTAATATATGAAGGTTACCAATTCAGTATTTTTAGCATTCATGGAGCTGAAATAAGATAACTTTGGGGTCCTAGTAGAAACCTTCCAATGTTATACAAGACACCAAGAAGAGTTTTTTTTTCATTTTTCTAGTTAAATGAATTGTTGCAGTGCCCCTTATAATGAAAATTCCAAGACATAGGCATTCTCCATAATACAAAATAATTGCCCCATTGTAAGGTATAAATGAGGGCAATTCAGTTTGTGAATTTCATGAGTTATTTCTGTGAATTACAAATACTCTCTTCTACGTTCAAGGCACTTTTTTTTTTTTGACAGGTTATGTGTTTATGCCTCTAAGTGCCTGGGCTTTTGATTTAGCTTGGATTCTTAGCCAATCAGCAAAACTAACTTTAAGAAATGTAATTAGCCTAGAACCAAAGTAAATTAGCTTTTAAAGTTATCTAATTCTCAGGGTTTCTTGTGGGCCTCTACAGCAGCAAATCGATTCCTCTGTGGTAGTGTAAATACAACGTTGCAGTTGTACAGTTTGTACTGCAGATTGAACAGTTAAGATTAAGTTGGACAATTGAGGAATTTAGGATTTGAGTCACCACTAACCTGTTATTTGGCCAAACTGATCAGTTGTGGTGTCATGTGGAAATAACCTAAGCATTTTCTGTACCGAAGTCTGTTCTGTTTTTTTTTTTTCCATTAATCTAAAATGTCTGCCAGTGAACAAGAGTCAGACTTTATCTTCAGCATCATTCTTAACACAAATATTCAGTCTCAGAGTCTGATATAGTAATGTGCTGGATGGTTGCTAGCTGTTCTAGGTGTTACAAAATTTTATAAAGTGAGATTACAAGCGTTAAATATTTAGTTACTCTGAGCTTTTGTTTGTCCTCTTGACTTTGCCTATTTCTTCAGGAAGACAATCAGTAGTTTAGATCTGTACTTTGGTGTTGTTTGAGGGTATGTTGGATTAATAAAGGGCTTTCTTATTGGGAACATAAGAATTTCACTGTTATAATTTTCTAAAGACCTTCATTCTTCACCCTGTAGATCAGATGAGGTAAAGAGTATCATATTGCCTCATCATTTTCTTTTTCTTTTTTTGCTACGTCTATATCCCTCCTAGATTCCTTAAAATGTTTCATGAGTTCTTTATTACTAAGCACACAGGAGGAAACATAGTCTCTTGGTGGAAACGTGCATAGATATTAGTACTTTCGTGGTCTTGGCCATTTGGAGTGAATGCAATTAGTTTGTGATGGGGGAAAATCTAACATTTATCAAAACTGGTAACATTACAGTTCTTTCCCATTTGAAAAAGCCACAGTGGTAGTAGGTAGTAGTGCCCTACTCCATTAGGTCAGATTGGATCTGGTGTGATCCACAGACTGAATTGTGCAGGCAGTGGAAATCTAGATTTTTATCTAGTCCATCCTGAACTTCCTGTAGGAGAGCACTTTAATTTACACTAGATGGAGAATCGTGAGAACAAGTGGGCACAGATCAGTTTGTCAAACAAGAGAATGGGGCTAGCAACCATGTAGCTGGCATTCCAGATAAAAGCTCAAGCTCTTCGTGCTCTTGGTACTAAAGATACAGCGAGTATGTGACCTGGTTTGCTGAGATACCCCCAGCTTATGCCTATCGCTCTAGCATCATCATTAATAGTGTTCCCTTTTACTCTGAAAAGTGTCCCAGTTTGGATAAATTATGTGATCCCCTTCTCATGTCTGATCCTGTACCACTAGCTTTCTTAAATATGTGTGCCAATTTTTAAAAGTCTACGTGGGATTAACCCAAACACTTTCCACAAAAATGCTTATTAATGCTTTTAAACCTTCAAGAAAAGAAATTTCTAGCCTCTCTTTTTCCAACCCATTTTCTTACCTTAATCTTTATAAAAAGAAAAGTATTTAAAATGTAACAAAAGTCTATTTGATGTTTCTAACGTATTAGCACCTTGCTGGGCACTTAGGAATGTGCTGTCTCATTAACTTATGTTTTTTCTAACTCACGTTGCTCGTGCTAGAAATCGCTCTCTGCAGCCCTCTGTGAACACACCTAGGTTCAGTGTTGGTGGCTCCTGAGATCAGACTATCAGGGAAACCTTTCTGTTCAATTCAGTTAAATTAATAACTTTTCCCCAGTCTGGAAAGCTCAAATAGGAAGCTCAGATACTTCTGATGACTTTCAACCAAAGCGTGACCACAGCCAGAAAATGATTTGAGGATACCGCCTTTGTTTGTTCTCACTCTGCCTTTTGTGACACACAGGAGAGTTCAGCCAAGGTATAATGACGCCAGGGTGCCCAGGTATATTTTTGAATTGTCATCACTGAGATACTATTTTGCTCTATAATGCTAATTGCTCTTTTTCATCCAGTGCTAGAATTTCAGGAGATTTGTGAAATACGTGTGTTTAAAATTGATTTCCTGATTTTTACATTTATACCCAGCTGTTTGTTATTCAGTGCAGCCGTCAGCATCCGAGTCTCAATGGACCATGTAATGTGCAGCTGTAGCCAGATGTAAGACGTTCTCTCCCTAAATGTTTCCGTTAGAAGCTTAGAGAGGCAGGCTAAAGACTGCTGATAACCGTGTTGCCTGCATTAATTTACCCTGTGGAGCTACACAAATTCTGCTTGGCAATTTTATTTCATGACCAACAAGCAGAGCAATGTTTGTGATCTCCATCCCTGGTAGTAATGTTGACACTGTGTATATCGAGTATATCTGCATTGATATGAAAGGTACTTGTACAGCTAATTCACACTGCAGGAAGCTGTCTGATCTGCATGCATAAATACTCTGGAAGCCAGGGTGTGCTTAAGAAACAGCAGCCAGGATTCAGATCAAACCTTTGCCTTAGAAGAAAATAGGTCCATAAACTAGTCTCTTGAGCAGAGAATTTCTTAGGAAAAATAAATTTAGGATCATTTCTCTTCAGCCTATAGACAAACCTTGTTTCTAATTTGCATTTGTTATTCAAATCTGTGTTTTCTTTTGTATTTGTATGATGTATCTTTGTTTAGAGGCTACAGCTTCTACTAAATTTAATTACTTCCCTTGGAGGCTTTAAATTGAGGGCAGCTTCTATTAATTGTTAATTACTTTCCTCTGCCATTTACACAGTAAAGGTACAGTTACTAATTGAAGGTATGTTCTGCACAATGACAAGAAGCTTCTTCGGTCTCAGTATTTACCTTTCTTTGGGGACTGATTTTTATTTCTCTAATCTTATCTTTTACTAAACATAAAAGTAGACACTTCGCTGATATATTGGCCATTTCTGTGATCCAGTGTTGTAGATTCCTAGATAAATAAATGGAATCATCTTTGGCTCTGTGTTGCCATCTGCTGGTTTCTTGATCTCTTTAGCCTCCTTAGACCAATCTCTGATGGGAAGATGATACCCCTGGGTCTGTTCCCATTTTGAGTTTTATTCCCAGATCCCTCTGGAAATTTATAGATAGCCTTGTTCCTCCTGGCGGATGAGGGATGAAGCATCATTATGGCCTGGGTGGTTTTTTGTTGTGTCATTAAAGTGTTTATTGCATGTCTTCTATATATTGGGCAATTTTGACTGTCTCCTTAAAATTGCTCTGTTGGCCTCTATGGCGTGTGATTGTTTCCCCTTTTCTGCTTATCTTTCATTACTCCTCCCCACCTCCTGACTGTGGGCCTCTTGCCTTCCTCTTCGGCTCTCAGCTTGTCTTTCTCAATCTTCCCTTTTTAGAGAGCTTATATCCTCAACTGCCATATCTAGGCTGATGGGGGGAAAGCTGTTTCTCAACATTTAAACTTTTATTTTTATCTGGATGCTCTTATATTCTATGGTCATAAAATTTTAAATTTAATTGAAAATTATAAAGGTGGAGAGCAAGAAAGAATTGGGATAAAGATTGAATTATGGAGCAGGAGCAAAGTGAAAAGCTTGAAATTTTCTTATTACTGGGGAGCTTAGGTTTATGGCAAAAACAAAGTGATTTTAGTTTGTAGTTTTTATTAAATTTAGTGTAAAAAAAAAAAAAAAGTGTTCTCCAGTCCCTAGAAGTCCAGGTAGATAGCCATGTTAAACTATAAATCTACCATCTCTGCTAGTAATAATAGTAGGCAGAGGGCCAGAGCTTGCCTGGGAAGTGCTGTGAGCACAGGTCAGTGTTCCAGAGGTGGACCTTTCAGCCTCGTTTGAGAAATGACTTCCCTTTTTTTCAATCTGTAGCTTGGCTTCTCTTTGTGGCGTCTTCTTACGTAGCCTCTGGCCTATATTATTAAGAGAAAAATGCTTCTATTCTTAGAATGCGTCTAAGGTAGTTTGCCCTGTAGTGCATGGCCAAGTCGTGTTGGTAGAGGTACGTGGTGTGTGAAATTGAATGGCGTTTCGAACGGCAGTGCTTATTAAGTTATTGATACAGGACGGCTGTCGACTTAGGCAAGGTGTGAAGTTAATCCTATTAGAAAGTGATTACTCGTCTACCCAAATATATCAAAGAGTTGTCGTTATGGCACTGGGACAGTAGGAATTTTGACGGGAGATTTCTATTATCAATCAAATATTATGCAGTACACAGCCATAAAAATGATTCTGGAGTGAAGCTTAGAATATGCATTTCGGCACTGATTTTATACGCATTACACATATAGATTTATAAATCATATATAAACTACAAAAGGTGGGATAAAAACACTCTTAAGGATTATTATTTTAAAATGTGCTATAACCTTAGTATGAATATACCATGTAAAACCATTTTAATATTTGGAACCCCCGTATATGGTCTTGAAATCATGATAATTATTTTAAAGTATACTGGTTGGTTTCATTTTTATTAAAACATCGCTGGCAGCAATGAAACTCACTTATCATTAAACATGCTTTGGGAATTAAAAATGGTAAGTTTTACAAGTTCTTTGAGATAGAGGCAGGATAGGGCCTTCTGTAGGAAGCCAACTGTCTTGTCTTTTTATTCCATCCCCAGCCACCACCCTAAGCGGAGTGTCCCTGTGCTTCCGCGGCGTGCTACACGTGTGCACATGACACACATGCAGCACACGGCGCACCCATGGTGTTGACCATGGAATGGCACCATCATCCGAGTCCTGTGCAGTCTCTCCCATTATTAGCCTGGAGGACACTGAGAGCAGAAACGAGGCAAAGTGAGCCGTAAAACACAGCCCCTGATACTCCACGTGGCACATAGTAGGTTCAACACATCAAACGAGAAAGGCGGAGAAACGGAGAACTCATGTTGCTGGTATTGAAATGAACTGAGCAGATTCTCATGGAGCACTTTCCATATGCAGGACTTGGATTGTAAAGACAGAAACCTCATCGAAGCTAACATAGTACTCCTTGAACTATTCTCACCGACCTCTTCTGCTAATTGTGCGAATTCAGACGATGAGGGCAAGGAGCTCTGTAGTCACAATGTGGACTGAAAGTGCCATGGAGTTCAGCCCTTACGCTGTGGATTTATTTGCTTCAAAAGACACAATTTGTTCCTTATTTGCCCACATGCATGTTTTATTCCTTTCGAAAGCTTTAGAAGCTTCTGATGCTTTTCTGTTGAAGAAAGTTTTTGATTGCAGTTTATTTTTAAAGTTACATTTTAAGCCACTCAATGGAAGACAGATTAAGTGTACTTCATAACTTTGGTCATCAAAGTAGGAACTTACATATTAGTTTTTAAAGCTAATTGCATTCAAAAATAAGAGATAATTATATATCTGGTACATTTTTGTTGGAAAAAACCATGGGCCCGAGCAATCTAGAGGTGCAGGTAGATGTAGTATTGACTCCAGGCGACTTTGGAGTGTGGTATATGTTGGAGTGGGTGGAGTGGTGTGGGGTGTTCCTAGTTTCCTTTCATCAAGCTAATTATTATCTACAAAAAACATCCAAGGGACTGAGAAGAACAAAATGTGTTGATAATCTTTATGTGGGCTATGACAGATTGATTTTCAGTCAAAGACTTCCTACTTTTAGGGAGTTCAGTGTGCCTTATGAATATGGTAAATTTTGAGAAATTTTTGAATTTTCATGTCACTGATGATGGGACCAGATGATTCCAAGGGAAGGTTGAAAGAGGAAGTTAAAGAACTGTCACAGCAGTGCACAGCCGAAGGGAAGGGTGGCCTTATGTATCTGTATCTTCACTGTGTTCTCTGTGAGAATTGCCGCCAACAATATGGCAATAATTAAAAATGAGCATTAAACAAGATGTAGACACAGTGTTTTGGAGAAGAAACAAAATAGGTTCTCTGTTATGTAAATAGACCGTCTTACCTTTAGTGCTTGATAAGATCTTAATCTGCTATAACAACATTTTTTACATCTAATAAATTGCATCATATAGTAAAAGTAACAATAGTCTATAGAAATTTTAAAGGTATAATTGGTATGGAATTTTAATTATGGAGGAATAGAACTCTGAGCCACCAGGAAAAACCTATTTTATGCTGGATTTTCTGTGTCACAACTTACTTTGTTGCAGTTATTTGTTCTGGTCTGGTTGGTTGCTTGATTTTCCCTATATAATGGTTTTAGTTGTTATTACTTGGTTCAGCAAATACTTTTAAATGCCTACCTGTGTGCCAGTTGCCATTCTGGGTTCTGGGGAAACCGTGCATCCTCAGAGTTACATCATCATTCATGATGAACATTTTTTATTTCCCTTTTATTTTGTGAGGTCTCCTCTTCCAACCACTTCAGCCTTCTGCTTTTCAGGATTTTCCAACATTCAGGGCTGCATTAAGTCTCTGTTTAGCTCCGTCTCTGTTTAGCTCCATCTCTGTCATTGGCTATTAAAGCTGCTGTTCTCTGGCCTCCTGCTGCTAATAATGTATTTCTCACAGTTCTGGAGACGGGGCGGTCCAAGATCAAGCTACTGGCAGCCCTTCCTCTTCTTAATAGGGCACTAATCCCATCATGGGGGCTCCATCCTTCTGACCTCAGCTAAACCTAGTCACCTCCCAAGGGCCCCACTTTCCTACCCCATCATGTTGGGGGTAGGGATTCAACATATGCATGTTAGGGGGACACAAACATTCAGTCCATAACAAGCATTGGTACTATCAAGACACAGAAGCGGATCCCAAGAGAGAGATGGAGGAACTGCAGTCTGTACTCCTAAGGGGGATGGAGTTAGGAAAGTGGTAGCCCAGTATCAAGACCCAAGACCCACTAGTTTTGAATAACAGTGTCTAAAAACACACATGCCTCAGGGTTTCTCTTTTAAACTCTAA
>NW_012142412.1:2548435-2550400 GCF_000956105.1 Propithecus coquereli
TGTTATAAAAGGAAATTTATATTCATCCCCCTTCCTTTCAGATTTCTGTTGTTATTCCATGCTGGACACTGTTTAATCCAGAGCTTTTTAAAGCCTGGCAGTATTGCTTGATGTTGAATAACGTTAAACTGGGCAGCCAGAGGTTAGAGTTCTTTGGAAGCGAAAGTCAGAGTGAAGGTGGAAATGAGATTACCGTTGGTGGACATCTCTGCTGTCCCCACATACAAATGATTTGACAGACTCTCTTGACTTCAGAGACTCACACCAATGTGTCTTCTGACAACGTAAGATTTCAACTTGGTGCACCTTTTCATCTGAGAAGCTGTGTCTGACAGTGGCTGTCTCTCACATACCATAATAGTCACCCTTCTAAATGTATAATTCACTGGTTTTCAGCATATCACAAAGTTGTGCTGGCATCACCACTGTTTTCCAGAACATTTGCTCCACCCTAGAAAGAAACCCCGTACTGCTTAGTTCTCACTTCCCAGCGCCCCCCACCCCCAGGCCCCCTAGCTCCAGGCAACTGCTAGTACACTTCCTGTTTCTGTGGATTTGCCTGTTCTGTACGTTTCACATAAATGTAATCATACAGTATGTGGCCTTTTGTCTGGCCTTTTTCACTTAGCATGATGTTTTCAGAGGTTCATCTGCATTATAGATATATTAGTACTTCTTTCTTATGGCTGAGCGTTATTCCACTGTGTGTATATAACACTGTGTTTATCCATTTGTGTTTTGATGGACATTGAGGGTGTTTTGGATGGTGCAAATAATGTTACTATGAACATTCACATACAGGTTTTTGTGTGGACGTTTAATTCTCTTGGCTATATGCTATGGAATTGCTGGGTCGTGTGGTCATTTTTGAGGCACTTTCCAACTGTTCTTTAAAGTGACTTCACCGTTTTGTCTTCCCTCCAGCAGCGTATGAGGGTCTAGTTTCTCCACATCCTTGCCAACACTTGTTATTGTCTGTGCCAGTGGCATTGTTAGTCACACCTGTTGTGTAGATGAGAAGGGCAGGACACAGAAGGTAAGAACCGAACCCAGGATCTTAGACAGGGATAGAATCCACATCTCCTGGCTCACGTTCACCATTCTTTCTGCCACATTGCATTTCAGGAAAGCTGGGTGAGAAGAACATGAGAAAACAATTGTTCTGGAATTATCTATTTTTATTTTCTCATAAGGATAGAGCGTTTGGTTTTTCATGATCTGCGATGATATCCAATTGTATGTCTTTAACTTCAGCCTTCTCCCTGAACGCCGGCCTCAGACTGTCTGATGATTTACTCGACGACCCCTAGCCTATTAGGCATCTCGAACTTTGTGCCCCAAACCAAGCCCTGATCCCCATTCCCTGTCTCACTAAATGGTAGCCAGGTGCTCCGGGCAGACACCTCAGAGTCTTGTCTTCTCTTTCTCCCGTTCTCCGTGTCCAGTCCATCAACAGCCTTGTGGGCTCTGTGTTCAACACACAGTCACTCCTGCGCTGACCACTTCCTTCTCACCGTCCTGACCCGGCCACATACGTCTCACCTGGACTTCAGATGCTCAGACGCCCCCAGTGGCTTCCTTTCAAGCCTAGAAAGAAATCCAGCATCCTTCAAATATCCCGAAGCCCCCAGCTCCCCACTGCTCTGGGTTCCTGCTGTTTCCTGCTCGCTTTGCTCTACCCACGTGGACGACTTCGCTGTTCGGTGGCGAGGCCAGCATGTCCTCTCGTCAGGTTCTCTGCGTTTGCTCTGCCCTGAACCCTCTTCCGCCAGCCTTCGCCCTCGCTTTTTAAGATGCCACTCACATGTCACCTCATCAGAAGGCTGTCCCTGACCACTGTATCAAAAATAGTGGTCCCCTCACTTTCTATCCTCTTACCTTATTTTGCTTCTTCATGACATTCTTTACTGTTTAACAAAGTATTAAATATTTATTTGCTCATTTGTTTATTTTCTGTCTTGTCTA
>NW_012142412.1:2551210-2633303 GCF_000956105.1 Propithecus coquereli
CCTGTTTATTCCATTTTGTGCAATAGCCAAAAAATAAGTAAGGCTAGTATTAACTTTGGTGAAGATAATGTTCCAATGCCTTCCAGTACACTAAATAATTCAAGAGGCTATGATGTAGAGAACCTGGGCTCTGCAGCCAGGTTTACCTGAGGCCGAGTCTTAACTTTATACTTGAACACAACGTGTAGCTATGAATCTTGAGCTTCCTAATCTAAAATATCCTTCCTTGTAAAATGGGATGAATGCCTGTAGCTACCTTGAAAGATTGTGTGAGAATTGAGATGATTTATATAAAATACCTGGCACATAATAAAATGCTCAATAAATGTTAACTACAGTTATTACTACTATTATCTTAAAATGTTTGAGCACCACGTGTGAAGAAATATTCTCTGACAAAGTGAGGGTAGACCGTCAGGTAGGGAGTAGTAAAAGGGCTTTTAGTAGGGCAATAAAATGCAAATATGCTACCTCTGCTTTTTGCCCCAGAACTATATATAATCATTCAGGTTGGTGGAAAAGAGAACTGGGCCTGCTGCTAATCACAATATAACGTGTATATATATATATCTACACACAGACAGAGATCCCCTTAAGGTGCCATATGTGTTTATAGCCTATTCAAAGAACAAAAATGGATCCTTCTGTAGCACTTAATCTGCTGGGACGCTCAGAATACCTGTTAGGTCGTGTGCTCATTTAGTTGTTATAACGGGAGTACCTGTTCTGTCCTCTTTTTATCGAAGCCTCTGGGTGTAGAGATGAGAGAGAGAAAACAGATCTACAAATGCTCTGTTTGTTCAAGGCAGTGACTTGATCGTTAAGAGTGGGAACATTGAGCGAGACGAACTGACTTTGAGCTCTCTAAACTTTTCAGCTCCGTTTTATTTGTTGCTGTTCTGTTTTCATGCCTCTCCGACTAGGCTGTGTGCCAGTGGTTCTCAGAATCGCTGCAGGGCTTGTTTAAAAACACCAAATGCTGGGCCCATCCTGAGACTTTCTGATTCAGTGGGTCCAAGGTAGGGCTGAGAATTTGCATTTCTAACAAAGTTCCCCGGTGGTGCTGATGTGTTGGTCCGGAAAACACACGTTGCCAACCATGGCGGCAGCTGTATGCAAGTCGGGTCTCCCCAGAGCACTTGGCCCCCGAGTTGATCACAGAGTATGCACTCAATAAATACTTGTTGGTTCACTGCTTCTGATGACACTGAAATGAAATATAAAGGGAAGATAAAGTATATTAAGGTTCTCATTAGGCGCCCTGCCTGATTCTCATTAAGACTGTCCTGATTTCTTTTATGTTCTGGGCATGCAGGCTCAGTGCTAATTTTCATGGCTTCTGTGGTCCCTGAAGTACTATCTTTTTCATCTCTTCTAAGGTTCTCCTCATTTACCCTTTCCTTTCTTGACTCATTTCAGACAGACACTAATAATAGCCAACAGAACCCTCAGGACTAATACGTGAATGAGAATTCTTATACCTCCCAAAGAGTTTTTATAAATCCCTTATCCTTAATCTCATTTCTCTCTCTCTCTCTCCTCGCAGTTACCTTATATAAAGCTAAAGCCCTTGGCTTGTTGCTTCATTTTCTAAAATTTTAAATTTGATTGAAACTGCCTCTACTAAGCTAACATTTGATTGAGTCACTGGGGAGAAGAAGATTTATAGAGAAGTGATAGAAAACAAATTGGACTTGTAGAGAAAGCATGGTTTGGAATTATTAAATTGCCGAACGCATTGTTTATTTCACTCACATTTTTCCGAGCGTGAGCGCTTGGGTATTTCTTCACCAGAAAAGAATTTTGGGGGGTTGTTTTGCTCATCCTTTAAACTTTCCCTATTTAGGCATTTCGGAGGAAAGCAATGTTTTCCTTCATTAAAACAGATAAAACCAATCTGTGTATGTTTCCATGTCCACTGAGCCATTACTACTTACAAGGGAGTAAAATTCTATAGAAATATTAAAGACCTGTAAATATCTTTTTCACTGCATTTCTGAGTGTAATTTTCACTCTTTGCAGTCAACACGAGTTCAGTTTTTAAACTTGCGTTTTCCAAAGTAGATTCCATGGAACACTTAGGAGGATGTTATGTGGATTGAAAGGACTCTGGCAAAAGTAAATCTTAATAAAACATAGGTTTAAACAAAGTTATACAGGTGTCTTCAATTCTTTAATTCAGGACTGCCAGAATCTTTAATATGGCTATTGTGTGTCGTGGGTATGGAAGAGAGATTTCCAGACTCTCTGTGACCATGGAACCTTCTGGTGTGTGTTCTGCAGAACTGCACGAAAATCGTTATGTTGTATCATCATCTTTGATTCCTAAAGAAACCTCAGAGGCTGAAAGCTCTTTCTGTGCAGATGCAATAGATACAATTTTGGTTTCTTTTTGAGGCAAAAAAAAAAAAATTCCTTTTAGAAGATTTAAAGTAGTGGGGAGATCCAGTTTGTTGAGTAATTGTTACACCAATGCCTTTCCTGCATGTGGATTACAGACTCAATTTTTCTGTGATACAGGTATTTTCATTATGTGTTGTCTGTATTTAGAAAAAATTTCATTGTCTAGTTCACGCAGCGTGTTATTCTTGCCATTTCAAGGGTGACGTACTGTGGGGTGATGAGAGTTTTTTTCCCCCCTCCCAGATGTCAGCTTTGAAATTATGGAAAGTTCGAGTAAACATCAAGATGAGACTCAATCATTCATAATTTAAACAAGCCCATGGAGCCATGTATCCAAATGTAAGAATTGTTCCTTGCCAGTTTGTTCTCTTTGCAGGTTCAGTGTTCTTCTCACACCCCCTCCCCTCAACACTCCCCAAGGCTGTATTCCAGTTAGCAATACTCCGCCTGTAATTCACCTTTCCCAGTCACTAGAAAATGTCAAGGAAGTATAGTTTGAACTGTGGAGGCTATTAATCTCCATGACGCTGCCAAAGGAAAGAGTAGAGTTTTATAGCTGCAGGTTGTTAACACTACTGACAGTAGAAAAAAGACCTTTTTTTCTTTGCATTTAGGCTCTTGCCTTTTTTAAAAAAAAAAATTGACAATGTACAGAATATGCATTTTTAGCTGCTTCAATATTGCATATATAAAAGTGGTGAAAGTTGAAACCAAAGATATACTTTATGATCAGATTGTTGGATTATTGAACATAAGGTTTTCTTGGTTACCTTGTATAGTTTAACTTTTAATTCCAGGGTAGTTATTTGTGATAGTAAGTGTTTCAGTGCAGCCTGTCCTTGTTTTCTATTTTATCGCACCTCCTTCCCACCCCCTCTAAGGAATGCTGACATTTGGAAAGGGTTAGATCACCCTCACTTGAGAGCGTTATTACGCTTGGTAAGATCCACTGAGTTGTGAAAATACGTCCATAAAACACCTAAGGTAGAATTGAATGACACAGTCTCCCTCTTCTCTCTTCTTGAGGGGCAATCCAAACTTTTTAACTCGATACATTACAGAGCACTGTCATTTTCTGTTTCAGCCAATCAGGTTCTTATTCACCGACTGTAATTATGAGTATAGATGTATGAATTAGTTGGTTAAGAACTCCAAAGTGTGCGCACACATAAACGTGTTGCATATAAATGTTCTGAGTGCAGAACACCTAATTTAAATGAATGACAGGGAGCACAACATCATTGAAATTGTCAGGAAAAACAGATATTAGGTATTTTACAGCCCTGTTTTTGTCTCTGCAAGCTGCCTTCATGTATCAGAAGCCAAAGGAGCTGCAAAATATGTACAGAATTGAGTGAGATCTTGGGTGTAACCTATTACCATGAAAAATTGGCAACAAGGAAATCACTTGTTTTCTGTGTGTTCTTATGTAACCTTGTACAAACTGTTCTGTTAAGAAAAACTCTTTGCTTTTCCCTTGCTTAAAAAAATCAAACTTGAACCTTCCAAATATTTTTGATAGCTACACTTGTTTGTATGCCTTTTTATATTTTGAAACTGCATCTCTGTATGCTTTTTTCCCCTCCTCACAACTTCCCAAGTGTTGGATCGCAGATGAAAGCCTTAACTGAGAGTCTCAGCAACCTGACTTTCAGCAGTATTTTAATTATTGGGAAGATTATGGTGTATTCAAGTGTACTGGATTCTCTCATCGCTTTCCTGCCGCGTTCTAACGTCAGGATTATGCCAGTCTGCGTGCCCCGTTTGTGTCTAATCATTTTACAGTGAAAATAGGTGGGGGAGAGGGTGAGGACCCAGTCTGTGAAAACTGTGTGAATCGGGACCTCTGACTTCTCTTGTTGGAATCGGTCAATAAATTGCCTTTATTTGGTGCTTTTCATTCCCTTTCTCTCTTTCTTCCTACTTGTTCCGTTCCCTACTGTCTTTTGCTTTTCCGATCTCCTGATTACTTTTCCTCAAAACTTACCTTGTCGTTTTGTTTCTGCATGTCTCCTTGGCTGCACGACCCCATGCTTCCAGCGCATGCTTAGACTCAAAGGATTTGGACTAGAAAGGTCCGTAGAGATACTGTGACTTGTGATGTCTTGCCTGCTTCCTTAGGGTGGCGATTTTATTTTTTCCTTTGAAGGGGTTGTGTATGCGCTATGAATATGTGGGGAGGGAAATGCTAAATGTGACAGTGCTTACAAAATAGATCTTCACAGCTGGGAGGAGGAGCATAGAATAACCTCCACCCATCCTCAGGAGAACATTACCAATGTGGAGGACTGGTAATGTCCTCTTGGATCTCTGTGTTGCCTGTGTGATTTCTCCGGGTTGTAATAAGCATTTGCTGGTCACACATGCCACCTGTGGCCCGTCAGCTGCTCAGGGGCCTGCCGAGGCAGGCGGTGCTCAAAGAGCTTCATTGGGATGCGGGGCTCAGCTGGGCTGCTCCAGCTCTCCCTCGCTCCCTCTGGGTTTCTTGACAAACTGGCCTCCTGCTAAGGGCAGGGAACCGAATGGAGATGGGAGGAGTTAATGAGCCACAGAAAATGTGGCTGTCTAAGAACAGAGCGTTGTTTGTGTCCCGAACTCTTTGTCCCTGAAGTTTTCAGAGAGAAATCCAGTGTAACGGGCTCAAAAACATCCTGCTTGTGTTGATCTCTTTTAAATGGTAAAAGAAAATGCAACATTTAAAAATCATTAAACCGCGTTGTTGGAGCATTATGTTGCGCTTGGGTTTCAGATGCTTGTGGGACGTGCATGAGACGCTTGATGCTGCTGAGAGGCAGCAAGTGTGGCGAGTGGAAGACATTTGCGGTGTTATGACCTGGCCTTTCTTGAGCCTGGCCTGTTGATTCCAATTTGGGTCTGCTGGACTGTGTCAACTGCTACTGCCTGTGGGGGAACTGGGTCTCCTGGAGTGACAGCTACGTGCAAGCACTTCATGTACATCCTTATTCTGCCGGTTTTTTTCCTTGCATATTGGGTTGAGCACTGTGTTCTGTAGGACCTGCCTCCACCATCTCTCATCAGTCCTCGCCTGTCCTTTACATCGCTCTGTCCTCTGGGTCATTGTCTCACCTTCTGTCTTGTGTCCTCTGCTAGTCCCTTCCAGCCAATAAGGCCAGATCAGTCTTCCGAAGGCCTGTCTGATGGGGTCATGCTGCTTCTCACGGTACCCAGTGGTTGCCTGTACCTGCCTGGCATTCGGAGCTCTGCACGCTACTGCCCCTCTTGCACACCAGCCCTCTGCTCCCGCACCCGTCGCTCACCCAGCCCATGAGCCTGTGTCTGGCTTGCCTGCCTTCCTGCCTTTGTCCTCGCTCCTCCTCCATAAAGTTTCCATTTTTGAGGGAGGGAGAAATGAATAAAACCCCAAACCCTAAGAGAACCTTGCCTGTTTTCCAAGACTAGTTCTATTTTTAGCAACCAGATGTGATATGTGAAAACTGAGTGAGTGTATCTTATGATCCAGTGATGCCGTCTTTAAAACATGGGGACGGTTCTTCAGTGTGGGTAGGGCGGGGTCTGGGAGAGGTAAGGATTCTGAGCTATCATCTGTGGTTCTTAGGTTTTCTTAAAAAGATAACCTTTCTTGAAAAGGGGAGTCTTTTAGATCCTTCTTAAATCACAGCTCATATTGGAGTCATAGAATGATACGGATGCTATCTTGGAAGCATCTTTTCTACTACATTTCGCATGAAATGCTCTCTTCCATGCTGGATATTGAAAACAGCTAAAAATAAGATTCTCTTTCAATTGTCCACTTCTGTTTTATTTATGGAAAATATTTCAATCTAACAGGACCCTTAGCATTGCCATCTTTTGGGTTTGCCTCTCTTGCTCAGCTGGATTACATAAAACACAATAACCAAACAGTGCATGTTTGTGAAACTCAAATTGATGTGATCAGGTCCTGCATTTGATGCATTTATTTAGTGTATGTGGAACACCTGAGTGACAGATGCCACACCGTGTGCTAGGGTTTCGTAACAGATACGGTGACTGCTTCCATGGGACTCACGCTTGAGGAGACAGATGCTAATCAAATAATCACGTAGATACATAGTCACAAGCTAGTTTAAAATGTATAAGCAAGGGATTTGATATAATTGGTGGTGGAGCTGGCCAAGGAAGCCTTCACTGAGGATGAAAGTTTGGAGCTTCATATAAAAGATCTTTGTATTGTCCCTTATGTGGGATTAACAATATGATTAAATGATCTTAACTGTGTCCTAGACTTCTATGACTTTTGTTTTCATGTGTGTGTGTGTGTGTTGTTGTTGTTGTTAATACTTTCTTTTGCTAAATTGCATCTGTAGACCATTTAGGGGAAGTCTGAGAAGACTTAACCAGTAGAGATCATTCCCTTATTTCAAAGACATTGCAAAATTAGTTCAGATAATCTGTTTTTTAGTTACTATGATCCAGCCTTGCTTGATGCAGACACCTAAGATTGAAGCTTCTTTATCCTGTTACCAGTAGCTGAGTTGTTTGGTCTCGGATGCCGACACGTTTCCTTCCACGATCGTTGTTGCACAGGCCTCGGGCACTGTCCTGTGGGTAATCAGATGGCCTTTCATCCTGTTCAGAACCCAGCAGCACCATATTTAAAAATGAAATGCTAACTGCAGATACGTAAAATGTAATTCCCTTTACATCCTTTAATGGTTCTGTGTGTAGTTGGCACTTCTCTGGATCCTTACAGATTTCTCTGACAGTCACCACATATAATGTTACCCTTTACAACGAAAGATCTTTTTCAACCAGAATTTTGTTTGATCTATGCAGCAACTCTGAAGTAGATGTCGTTATTGCAGTGGAATTTACGGGAGGAAACTATAGCCTGGGAAGAGGACATAAGTGGATTCAGGTGCGAGGGCTAGTAAATCACGTAGTAGGGGACTTCTAATTTCTAAATCTGGTGGTGTTCCCTACGGTATCACACACCTGCTCTGTACTAACTCTTCCGAGCTTATTGTCCTTAGAATGAAATTCCATGTTGTCCTTAACTTTCCTCTTGATTAGAGCCTGATTAGAGCCTTTATTATTATTTTTTTAATACTGTCATCTTTAATATAATCTTGTAGTGTTGGGTTCTTTAAAGATATTTTATAGAAAACCAAGGTCATAGCAAAGTAAATTGTATTCTCACAGGGAGAAGGAGACCTTCAAAAGAATCCAGTTCATCTGTGCCTTTAAATTATCAACCATAAGCACTGTAATCATGTTACACATTCTCTGGACATTTGTTTTATTGTTATTGCAGTCACTGTCCCAACAAAGTGTCATACAACAGCATTCTTTTGTTCCTTGGATCAACTGTTAATTAGTTTTCTCTCAGTAGACCATGTCTTCAGCTAAGTGGATGGAATACTGTGATCTCTTTGGTATCTTCTAGCGCATGAATCCTCTCTTACTGTTACCATTGGTCCTCTCACCTGAGAGCATATCTAAGGAAATAAAATGTACTCAAACGCATCCATAATCAATTTTGACTACGTGTTGTGGATGGATTAAGAGGAAATACCTTTTACTTTTTACTCACCCATTTTTAGGCTAAAAGAATTTTTTTCAACAAAGTTCTGCCATTTTTCTTCCAAGAAACACATTTCTTTAAAAGACTACATAGATTTCTTGGAACATTCATAGTCATACTCTTTCATTTCTCTGTTAGCTCATCTTGAATAGACTTCTGATAGTTCTGTTTATAGTTTTTATTAATGATATTATTACAAATAATGAAACATTTGGTCAGTTTGGAAAATAAATACAAGTAGATAATCCATTTTGATCATAGCCACAATTAATTTTGATGTGTAATTGCCAGTATCTTTAGGAAGCAATGAATTCTTCTACTTACCTCCTCAAGTTGTAAGGAGTGAGATGATGTACACAGAAACATTAGTACAAAGCCTGGTATATAGGATGTGCACAATAAGTGCTGTCTGTTATTACAGAGCTGGTGCATATTTGTATAGTGGTAGTTACAGGATATGCAGCCTTTTCTTTTAATCCAGTGTGTCTTTCTTTCACCAAAGCTTTGATATTTGATCTTTCTCTTTCTTATTTTATCATCCCATAGTTACTGTGGTATCCTTAGGGAAAGGCAGTTGATACTTCAGGGCAGTGGTTCCTAGACTTGGAGGGACATGTATAAGACTCTAAGATTTTATTTTGATAAGTATATTAAAATCGATCATTGGCTTTCATAATTTTTAAAGGAAGTAGTAGAGGTCAAACTCAGTGTGTATTAATAGAAATGTCCTTTAAATTATTTCAATTTATGAAAAATCTACATTATCCTTATCGATCTCATTTCACAGTGGACTAAAGAAAACTTTATTGTAGACCTATAGTCTGTGGAATGGCACTGACCAATGTGGGACATGAAGGTCAGGACAGGGGAGTTAAGACTGTTAAGGGAAGACAAAAACTCCCTTTTCTGGTGTGTTCCATGAGATACAACTTTATGAGCTATTATAGATTCTGAAAATTGATGAAACTGTAGGCATTACCGTAATGGTCATAACCTATAGCCCATGTATATATATATCTCACTTATACAAATTTCTACTTGCCCAGAATAACTGGAGAAAAAAGTTTATGGGAAAGCTGTTAACACTTATTTCATCTGTATTTTCTCCCTGTATAGTTTACTAGTCAGTGAATATAGATGAAAGACAAATATGCACATTTACACAAAACAAATGGGTAGACTATACATTTGTAGAATGCCTTTAAAAGTCCAAGTTGATATCCCTCGTTATTCTATGTCTAGTACTGCAATTTCATCATAGAGCACTTGAACAGGATCAAATTCCTGTTTCTCCCAAGTTTCTGAAGCAGAACAACGAAAAGAAAGAATAAGAAAGGGAATTATTGTCTGGCAAAATATAATCACTTTATATAGAATAGTTTTAATAGAGATACAGATGTCTCAGGGTCACATAAGTACATTTTCTCATTTCAGAATTTTCTTTCTCATCCATGTGCTCTCATACCTCATGCATGTGTGAGTGGGTGCTTGGGATAGATGTGCTTGGCTTAGATCGTTTTTAAGATTCCTTTTAAACCTGATATTCTCTGGAATGGGCTCAAAAGAGGAAAAACAAAATGTTTTGCTAAACATGACCTAAATTTCATGATCTCAATTGCTCAACCAAACTCTCGATAGCATCTAGAAAGGGTGGCAGATTCTGTAGACCACGTCCAGATGCTATAACCACCATCTTGAAAGCTCTTACAAGTGAATTTTTGCTGCTTTTCCCTCTCCCCATCTGGAGTATCCCCTATCTAGCCATTTCTAAAGGTTCCTTTTCAGTCCCAACTGCTGTATTATTTAAATCCCATCTACAGCACTCACTACAAGCAATGCTTAAATCTGCTTTTGTATTTGAAAACAAAGCTTTAAAAGCAGCTAGGGGAGCCACACAGAAGAATAGTGATTTTGTGACAATGGCCTAAATCCAAGAAATGCATTTAGAAAGAGTTTTTTTTTTTTTTTTAAGCAGAATTGGTTTCAGCATGTTTGTCCCTTGAAAATGCAGAATACTGAGCCCATGTGTACATAACACCTCTGACGGAAACTGGAGATTTTTGTTATAGGAAGGAATTGTATGTGCACCATGTTACCTTGTATTTCACAATCCTATAAAACTCTAAAAATGCATTTTATAATCATACAAATCATTCTGCATTTGGAGTATGCCCTTTCGCACTCCGTAGTATTTGTAGGGTAATTCTGTAAACAGGGATTTGTTGCTCTTTTAGGAAATGAATGGTTAGATGTTTTTATAAGTAAATTCTGTCCTTTCTAAAATGCATAGCTGGGAATTGGTGGCTAATAGCATGCTCTGTAGTTTGTAATCAGTCAGGTAATGATTTACTACACTTGTAAGAGCTTCTCAATACTGCGATAATCTCAGTACAAGATAAAGAGAAATGTAAGTTGCAGTTGTAAGCATAAATTCCATAAAATGCACTGATGCAGAGGGAGAGATGGATGAATAGATGTAGTTGGACCTTTAAAGAACCCTCATGCAGGAAGGGAAAGTATCTGAACTGTATAGGAAGAGAGGCAAGGATTATAAATTCTAAAAATAAGAATGAAATGTTTGCAAAGAGTGCTGATTTATTTCTTGATAGAAGCCTAATGAAACATCTAAGAGGAAGCAGAACTGGAGGGTACATTTTCATTAAAATAACAGACCACTAATGTTAGAAAAGGTGAAGAAGAGACACTGAGAGCCAGTGTTGGAAGCAGATTTGATGGATCTGGGCATTCTAATCAAAGTCTCAGAGGGCAGAGGCATTAGAAGTAACTCTGTAAACTTACAACAAAAAAAGGAGTCTTGGCACTAGGGGAATTTTATGCAGTGAAAGGTGAGGCCCAGATGGGGAAAACCAAGTGCCAAGCCCAAGCTCTTAAGGACAGGCTTCTGGAGGAGGAGGGGTGTAAGAGGCAGCGGAGGAAGGTGTCCAGTTGCCAGCTCTCAAATGGATTCTGCTTCCGTGGGCTGGGGCGGGGGCCCTCGCTGGGACAATTAGCGGGCACCCGTGCCTGGAGGCGCTGGTACCATCTGTGTAACAGGGAAACAGTCTGCCCTGATGAAAAATCAGTCTCCAGCAGAAGCAGCCCCTGAAAGAACAAGAGGTCCTGGACCTGACTTTGGTGAGATGTCACAGGAGCTCATGAACCAGTGTGGGTCCAAAGAAGATGCACCCGGAGGGAGGTGGGTGGCTTGCCGGGGAGGGGCAGCTCTACCCTCCCCTCATCCCCTCAGTGTCCTGTTGCTCTGTGAGCCTGACCTTTGCCAGAGGAAACAGTGCGGTTTTGAATGCCTTGAAATATATCACCCAGAGGAAATCTTCATTTTGCTTAATGTTAATCTATAGAGGGAACTGGCGAAAAAGGAAAACAAGCCAATGGCATGATAAACAACTTCTCACCACGGAACTCTCACAGAGAAGCCCCAGACATGGCCTTGTGGGGGAGGATGCGATTTGAATAAGTGTTAATCCAAGGAGAATGCTTGGCCTTTATGCATACAAACACTGATTATATGCTCAGAGCCTCTGAGCATATACTGAATATTTCTTTCTTCTTTTTTCCCCTGATGAAGTACTTGAAGCCGGCTTTTTAAGTGAGAGGACATAATGTAGGCATGCTCATTGTCATATTAGGACTTTGGGAATACAGGAGCCCCCAAAAGTTTTTATTTAACAGCCTGATTCCCCAAACCCCAGCATCATACCTTTAACCCACATTATCACAAAGGTGCATTTTAAGATATTGCATCCAGCAAGATTCTGACATTGGCTAGCAGTCCACCACAAAGAACCATTATATTTAGCAAGAGATACTGTTAGCAAGACATTAAATTAAATGGAATTTTTCCTTTCTTCCTCATTTTTATTTTTTTGGACTAGATTTTTAGATTGGAAAAGAAATAGGAGGCTGGAAAGAAATAGGAGGCTAAGCAAAATGAAAATACTTCATTCCCAACCAAATGGAAATATATTATCTAAAGAGAAAAAAAATCTAAATCTAATGTTAAAACCCCCTCTTCTGGAACCAATAGAGAATTTGGCCTGTTCCAGTTGAGTTTTGGCCTTTAAGTGCAATGCGAAAGAATATAAATAAAATACTAAGCCAGTTTAGCTCGAGCTCAGCCAGGTGATAACGTTTTAAGTACTGTCTGCAAATTGTCTTCCCATAGGTGGACTGTTTTCAACTATAACTGCTCTTGTGTGTGTTTCTTTGATGAAAAAGACTCATTTGAAGGAGTTATACTGTATTTGCTTCCCATGTCGCTTCTACTGGCTTTAAGAGCTCTGTTTTAACGTGTTGTATCGAAGTGTAAAGCATTATGTTTCAACAACCCACCCGAGCAAATTGGGTGAGGTATTGTTTACTGTCTTTATAGGTGAGACAGCTAAGCTACAGACAAAGTTAAAAGGTTACTTCAGTGCCCTACGCTTGTTAACAGAACCACCACTGGAGTACAGGGGTTCTGATTCTCATTTCACCGTGCCTTCCATTGTTTCAGTATAATATGGCATCCCTGCATGCTGCTGTTTCAATGAGTCAGCTAAAATACGTCTTCCATTCCTTAATCCCTGACTCTTTGACTTGGAATTGAATGTCTGTTTTAAGGTGGAGATCCTATGCTTGAGTTTGTCTTTACAGTGTGCATAATGATCTGGGCATGTTTAAGCTAATTTAATATTTTCCAGCTATTTTAAAGGTGGAAAGCAAATTAAAAGCACTTATTAAACAGGTGCCCAGGGAAAATGGGCCCTTTTCTCACAATGAGGGTAAGTGTTTTGTTTACATAGCGAGGTCCTTCTTAAAACTAAGCCTGTTTAAAGAACTCCAGTGACATAGTGAAAACATATCCCATGGGACTGCTCTTGTTTCTCTGCATCAAGGATTTTAAACCTTGAAGAGAAGGCTCAGAGTCCAAAGAAAAGAGTTGTGCAACTGCAATAAGCCTGTAGCCGAGTGCTTGAATACTCAGAGATAACAGCTGTCAGGACAGAGTAAGGGAAATGCAGTAAATTACATCAGCCAGGGGGAAGCTTGGCCTCAGGCACTGTAAGAGTGTAAGAGTTAATGCTTTCACTTAAGGAAACTTAACTCTTGAAGGACTCCGGAACTCATTTCATGGGATATATGAAATCCCTGAAATGTGCTTGTTTCCATATTCTGACAATGTGTCTGAATGAGGGCATCGAGCCTTTGCATTTAAATTACTGGCGTTTATCTGATTTAGTGTAAGTGTCAACCTCTAGATGCTGAAGCTTGGCACAGAGTAGATACTCGAAAGCAGTTGAGTTGGCCATAGTTCTTTTTCTTGGATTCTTTTCATTTACACATATATTTGAAACACTAATCTTTGAAATTAGAGGCTCATGCTCAAAGTGGAAGAGGAAGAAAAGAAAGATCGAGTAAAGTTCTTGAATTGATGCTGTTGATGCTTTGTGAATTGAGATCACAGTGTTTGAACGGTCAAAGTCTAGTTTGTCTCAAGTCACTGAACTGCCCTGCGATCTCAGAGGTACTTTGGTGATTTTATTCTGACACCTGAGATAACATGAATATGTTTTGCAGTTTAATTCAGCCCATAAGCTGAGTGACCCTCACTCAGAAATCTTCCTGGATAGGACATCCCTGGGTGCCAGGACAGTCAGTGGTGCCTTCATGATCCAAAGCCATCTTGTACTTCCTGAGGAGTAAGGTACCAATGTGCCAGATTTGGTCATAACAATAAAATAGTTAATTACAGGAAAAATATAATTTGGGTATGGGAAGTGTTTTATATGGTGGGGTCTCTTAATGTTCTAGATGTTCCTGCATTTCACAGCGTCAACACTGCTGCCCTTAACTCTCATTGGCCACCCTTACAAGTACAGTGGCGTCATCCTTTGATGTACATTGAGATAGAATACAGGCGTACCTAGTTTTATCGCACTGAGCTTTCTTGTGCTTCACAGATACTACGTTTTTTCACCAGTTGAAGATGTGTGGCAGCCCTGCACCCAACAAGTCTGTCGGCCCCATTTTCCCAGCAGCATGTGCTCCCTTTGTGTCGCCGTGTTACATTTTGGTGACTTTCATAGCATTTCAGAGTTGTCCATTATTATCATTTCTGTTATGGTGCCCTGTGGTCAGCGATCTTTGATGTTACTGTAATTGTTTTGGGGCTCCACGTACCGTACCCATATGAGACAGTGGACTTGACTGGTAAATGTTGTGTATATTCTGACTGCTCCACCAACTGGCCCTAACCTGTCTCTTTCTCCCGCTCCTCCGGCCTTCCTATTCCTTGGGCACAACAACGATATTGAAATTAGGCCAATGAATAACCCCACAATGGCTTCTGAGTGTTCAAGTGAGAGGAAGAGTCTTATATCTCTCACTTTAAATCAAAAGCTTGGAACATTGTGTTTACTGAAAAAAGTATGTCCAAGATAGGCTGAGAGATAGGCCTCTTGCTCCAGGTATCCAAGTTGTAAAGGCAAAGGAAGAGTTCTTTAAGGAAATTAAAAGTCCTACTCCAGTGAACGTGTGAATGATGAGAAAGTGGGACAGCCTTATTGCTGATAGGAGAAAGTTTGGTCTGGGTAGATCAAAGAGTCACAACATTCCCTTAGGCCGAAGCTTCATGGACAGCAAGGCCCTCGCTGTCTTCAGTTCTGTGAAGGCTGAGAGAGGTGTGGAAGCCGCAGAAGGGAAGCGTGAAGCCAGGAGAGGTTGGTTCAGTGGGTTGAAAGAAGGAAGCCGCCTCTTTAACGTAAAAATGCAAAATGAGGCAGCAAGTGCTGATCTAGAAGTTGCAGCAAGTTATCCAGAAGATCTAGCTAAGATCATTGATGAAGATGATGGCTACGCTGACCAATAGATTTTCAATATAGGATGGCAGTCTTCTACTGGAAGATGTTATCCAGGAGTTTCATAGATAGCAATCAGTCCCTGGCTTCAAAGGACTCTCCTGTTAGGAGCTAATGCAGCTGGTGACTTTTAAGTTGAAGCCAAGGCTCATTTGCCATTCTGAAAATCTTAGGGCCCTTAGGAATTATGCTAAATCTTTTCTGCCAGTGTTGTATAAATGGAACGACAAAGCGTGGATGACAGCACATCTGTTTACAGCATGATTACTGAATATTTGAAGCCCACTATTGAGACCTCCTGCTCAGAAAAAAAGATTCCTTTTAAAATATTACTGCTCATTGACAATGTACCTGGTCACCCAAAAACTGATGGAGATGTACAAGGATGTTAATGTTGTTTTCATGCCTACTAACTGAACATCCATTCTGCAGCCCATGGCTTAAGGAGTAATTTCAACATTTAAATCTTATTATTTAAGTAATACATTTCCTAAGGCCATAGCTGCCGTAGATGGTGATTCCCTGATGGATCTGGACAAAGTCAATTGAAAACCTTCTGGAAAGAATTCACCATTCTCGATGCCATTAAAAACATCGAGGATTCATGGGAGGAGGTCACAGTATCAGTATGATCAGGAGTTTGAAAGAAGTGAATTCCAACCCTCAGGGATGACTTTGAGGGGCTCAGACTTCAGCATAGGAACGAACTGCAGATGTGGTGGAAATAGCGAGAGAACTAGAATTAGAAGTGGAGCCTGAAGATGCGACTGAATTGCTGTAGTCTCATGATAAAACTTGAACAGATAAGGAGTTGCTTCTCATGGATGAGCAAAGAAAGTGGTTTCTTGAGATGGAACCTGCTCCTGGTGAAGATCCTGTGAACACTGTTGAAATGACCACAAAAGATTTAGAATATTCCACAAACTTAGTTGATAAAGCAGTAGCAGGGTTTGAGAAGATTGACTCCGATTTCGAAAAAAGTTTTACTGTAGGTCAAATGCTATCAAACAGCATCTTACACTGCAGAGAAATCTTTCATGAAAGGAAAAGTCAATTGATGTGGCACACTTCATTGTTCTCTTATTTTAAGAAATCTCCGCAGCCACCCCAACCTTCAGCAACCACCACCCCGATCAGTCAGCAGCCACCAACGTCGAGGCAAGACCCTCCGCCAGCAGAAGGATTACAACTTGCTGAAGGCCCAGATGATGGTTAGCATTTTTTTGCAATAAAATATTTTTAAAGTTAGATTATATACATTTTTTAAGATACAATGCTGTGATATACTTAATTGAGTACAGTGTATAGTGTGACCATAACTTTTATATGCACTGGAAAACCAAAAAATTCATGCGCCTTGCTTTATTGTCATATTTGCTTTTTATTGTGGTGGTATGGAACCTAACTCACACTTTTGCTGAGGTATGCCTGTATTTAGGAACACACCCTATATAAACAGGAAGGCTCCCTGTTAAATATTTACTCCCTATTTGATATCTGAAGTGATTTGAGATGATTAATTGAGAGAGATGCTGATTTCAGATATCAGAAAACTCCCACAACACTTAGAGTTTATCTATAAAATCTCAGTGCAGAAATATGCAAATACCAATATTGAAATGATAGAATTTTTATTTGTAAACACCACTGTGTGCTAGGCACTGTGTATAACCTCTTTTATTTCAGAGTAATTGGGATCATATTTTAAGTTAAAGCATCATAAACAAAACGTTCATTTCTTGTTGGTATTCTTAGAATATACTTATGGATTTTAAATTTGAATATTGGATTCTTTTGAAGTGTTAACCCAAGTATGACAGGTGTCTTTTAAAAAGGTTTTGCTTTTTTTGCTTGTCCATACAGACAAGAAATGGTATAAAAATGTTTAGATTTAAGAACTCTGTGTAGTTGATAAATCAGAGGTTGACATTTCTGTCCACACGTTAGAATCACCTGAGTAATTTTTTAAAAACACTGATGCCTGGGTCCCTCTCTGATCAGTTAAGTCAGACTCTTTGAAGGTGGAGACTAAATATCTTTGGTTTTTTTCTTGCAGGGTGGAGGGCAAGGATTTGTGCCTTTTGTTTTTATGTTTTACACGTTTTGTAGCTCCTAAAGAACTATGTTCATCCCCTGTAGTTATATTCACTCAGTTGAACTACGGGAAACTACAATCATGAGTTTATTCAACGCATATTTTAAGGTCTGCTGTATATCAAGCATGATTGCCCAATACCTGCTGGGAGAGACTTGATCCTTCCTCCTAGAGTTTATACTTTTTGTTTTTTTTTGCAAAAGATTATTTGAGTCTTTTCAAAGTCTGAATGCACCACTAACAGGGTCATCTCGTTTTGTCGACAGATGTAACCTAAGTTTTGGGTCTGGCCTAGCTTTTCCAAAGCGGTTTGTAGTGCTTAACACTTTCTCTTACTTTCAGATTTTGTTAAAAAAAAAAAAAAAATTTGTTTCTCCTCAATCACATTTCATATTTGGATTAATTCACTATTTTCAGCAGCCCAGTCCCCCTGGTGCTCCTCTCAAAGTGCTTTGTGGTCATTTCACCAAGGAATTATTTTTGTATACCTGTTATAAAGAAAGAAACAGTATAGAGTTTTTCTTTTTCTAGAACCCTCAGCTTCAAAGTTAAAATCAAAGAACATTTCTTGTTTGGAAAAACGTGTTTAACACTATGGGAGAAGGAATAGCTAAGCAGATAATATCAGTTAAGCCATGGTGATACTGTTTAAAAGTAAACCCATCATTCAAGAATGAAAGATTTGAAATTATTCAGGTATTTTGACCTGTTCTGCTTTGAACAGAGTATAAATATCACTGTCTCTTTTACATCTTCATACCAGTCTCTTCCCTACCTACCAATAATTATCTAAAATCTTGATATATAGAGCATGAACACCAGGGATAAAATGGCACATTCAATTAGGCAGAGGCTCTTCACTGACCTAAATAACAGTTCATTCATGAGATAATGTGGCCCGCAGTCAGATAAAAATCTGTGGCTTGAGTTGGGATAAACCTGGCATAGTACAAACTCTCCAGTGATCAGAGAATCACCTAAAATTAGTGCAGGCAGAAAAATACTGCAGAGGCTTTGCAGGCCTTGTCTTGATTTCAGGAATATTTCTTTCTCACGATATGTGTGATTTGTCACCTAGACTCTTCCTGGTAATCCCTTTTGCTGTCAAAGGAGTTGAGCAATTAAGCAATTTATGTATTTTAAGGCTGATTTTCCGTGCATAACTTAGGGGGCTCACCTTCTGTCTCCTCTTGGAGGGGGTGGTCGGTGTATCTTGGGAATTTTGGGTAGCCACAAATTTGGCAACCATTGTCATTTACCAAAACATCAGTACCTGTCCTAGAAGTTAATATGCTGTTTTACCTATGCAAGTGTTTGTCTTGTTCATGATACTTCATTTTTCGAAAGTGTGAGATTATCATCTTGTTCCCTTAGGTTTCTTTCAGTAGATCTGACAGTAAATTGCTGTGGTGCTGAAGGGAAATTCTAGACCACTGAAATGACTTCACATTCTTTTTGGAAAGATGCGGATAGAAGTAAATTCAATACACAAGTTAGTGTGCGGCACAGTGCATAATCTGATGTGACGGTTAGAGGCTTCCTGCATCATTTGAATCATAAGGGCTTCATTCATTGTTTTTTGATTTACGTGTGTCAAAATGGGCAAGGGGGTATGGTTTTCCTCTTCTAACCAGTAAGGAAAAACTTAAAGGAAATTTAAAATATTAAGTTCAGGCCTTAGCCAGGTATGATGATGCACCTATAGTCCCAGCTCCTCAGGGGGCTGAGGGGACAGGATGGCTTGAGCCCAGGAGTTTGAGGCTGCAGTGAGTGGTGATGAGGCCACCGCACTCTAGCCTGGGTGCCAGAGAGAGACACTGTCTTTAAAAGTTCAGCCTTTATTTATTCAACACATGTTCATGGAGCATCAGTAGAATACAACAACCCCCCCTACCCTTGCAGAGTGTACAGTGTAGTGGGGGAAATAGAAAATAGATGCAAAATATAACAACCTGTGTAAGAAGATGCCATGGGTGGGGGCGGTTAGCAGGGTAAGGGGAATTGGGACCGCCAAATTTGGGGTGGGCTGGGTGGGGAGAATCACATTTTAAATAGGCTGTCAGGGTGGGCTTTATCCAGGAGGAGCAATTGGCAGAAAACCAGGAAGCAGATGAGGAATTTAGCCATGTGGTTGTGTGGGGGTGGAGCAGTCCAGATGGAAGGAGATCCAGTGGAAATGCTCTGTAAAGCAGAAGTGCACCTGCCGTGTTGGAGGAGGGGCCGGAGGCCAGCACGGCTGGTGCAGGGGGAGTCAGGGAGGAGTAGAAGGAGATAAGGCTGTGGAGGTGAAGGGGGTCCAGACCACGCAGGGCCTTGGAGGGATTTAGCTCTGCTCCCAGTGATGTGGAAAGCCCTTGGGAGTATAATACTTGAGCAGAGGATTGACTGATTTGCCTTCACTTTGCGCCTTGCCATCCATCAGGTGTTTGATAACTACTCCTCCCTCCCCCTAAACTACATGCCTCTTCTGGAACCACATACTCCTTCGTTTTTCTCTCTCTGAAAATTATAGCAGCAGCTAACACTCGCTGTGTTGGGTATTCTGCCAGTTGCTGTACATTGATTAACCCCATGACCCTTACAAGAGCTTTAAACAGTAGATGATGTTATCTCCATTTTTATAGGTGAAGAAACTGGGAGATCATAAATGACGTATGCAAGGACCTTGGGCCACACAAGTGGCAGAGTCAGTATTCAGGCCCAGGCAGTGGGCTCCTAATTCTTAACCACAGTGGTAAAATGCTCATGTCCTCCTGCCCTAAGTCATCCCCAGAGTCTGAGGAGCACACCAGTGATTCTCCAGCCTCGGGCCCCTAAGCCTTCCGCTTCCCATACCTGGATGACAGAGGAAAGATGTCAGGTCAGCCTGGGTGTGCGTGTGGGTTGTACCACGTGGATCAAGGTGTGTCTATCGGGGCTTAGGAGGGGCAGTAGTTGCTCTTTGTGTGAGAGTCACCTGTGGGACTTTATCACATTAAAACTTCCCAATTACAGCATAGCTTCGTATATGCCAGGAAGGCAGGCGCGACTAAGAGACTTGAGCAGAACAGTGAACAAACAGCTCAGCTGATGCTGGATCTCCTCCCTCGCCTTTGGGACACTGGTGGAAGATGTTGGGTTGTAAACACAACGCTCAGAGTGATGCTTTTTCTTCGGTTTTCACTAAGCGTCCTGTGGCATGATGGATACTCGTGCCTACAGGTAGAAATTATGGTGAGGGAGTGGAATTCGCAACTTCTGCTTCACTCTCAAGTCCCTCCAACATCCAGTTATTAGTTGTTTAATGTCACTCTAACCTTTTTATGGCTATTAATGATGTCGTCTCATGAATTTGCTGCTGCATTTTGAAAGGAGGAACCTGGGCCCCTAATAGAAATGTATGAGATGAAATAAATGCTAAGGAGGAAGCCATTACAGCCTCTTATGAGAGCACGTAAATGTGTACATGTGTGACAGATTTAAAAACACTGGGCTTATTTTAAGTCATTATGTTTTATGGAAACAAACATTCTGATAGCCAGTGGAAATATATTTTTGAAGTGCTGGTAGAAGGCAACTCCCCTGTTGTGGAACTTTCTCTCTGAATTTGCTGAGTAAAACTCACACGTGTGTAACGTCTATAGTACGTTGCTCTTACTAATATATTGGGGCTGACTTTCTGTTTTCTGAGGAAAATGAAAATGTGTCTCAGTGCCCATGTGGCATGTATTCATTCTGCTTTTAAATAAGATTCTACACACAAGGCAGGGAGAGTGTGAGCTATTCAGGAAAAACAAAAACAAAAAACCCCCCTGCAGACAAACGAAATCTAAATATTGATTTAATTGAATCATAGCTCTTTAGACAATACTCCTTAATACCCACTGTTTCCCAAGCAAGAATCTCCATGTTCTGGATGGAGAACTAGAACATGCTTCCCTCATCTGTTGCAGTGGATGGAATAGAAGGAGCACAGGTTAGAGTCAGATAAGGCGTGAATTTAAATCTCTCTCTTCCTATTTATTGGTTCTGTGACCTTGAGCAAGTTATTTAACCTTCTAAATCCCAGTTTCCCATCTGTAAAGTAAAAATAGTAATACTCAGTTTGCAAGATTTTGAAAATTAAAAGAGAACAATAAATGTGAACCACCTGACCCCCCCGTAGGTACTTAGTAAATATTTATTTCACTATTGTCAAGGATCATGCAGTAAGGGGATGGATGAAAATATATAATGATCCCATAGGAAAAAATTATGAAGCAATAACGGACAGTCTCTGCCCATTAGTACAGTTATTTCACATAATGTGGAGATAAAAACAGAACTAAATTTGCGTCTGTTTCCCTACAGTTTCTGATGAGAACCTACTGTGTGCCGTGCTTGATTCCAGATGCTGAGAATACACTGGAGACCAAAATCATAGTCCTTGTCCTCTTAATCCTTATGGTTTTATGACAGAACAGACATTGATTAAATACTCACACTGATCAGACCAATAAATGTCAAATTGGAACTGTGCTAAGTGTTATAAAAGAGAAGAAAATGTTATGAAACCGTGTAATAGGCAAGTTTGACCTAATTAGGGAGATCCAGAAAACCTTCCCCGGAAAAGATGACAACAGTAATGTCTTAAAGGTGAATAGATGTCTTTAACCCTCAGTATACCATTAGGGTCCATCAGACCCCGTTTTAGTGTTGGAATTTCTTGTTTGAGACATCTTAACTGCTCTTAAGGGTTACTATTTCATAAATTTTATCTTTCCTAGAGGTCTTCCAAGGAACAAAGAGAAAATTTACTGATTTCTTTTATGGTGCAAAACAACTCATTCTGTCTTATCATTACCATATGGTTCCATTGGACCCTTTTATACATCTGAAATACATTGTCTGTAAAGATATAGATCTTTTCTGTATCTTAAAATGTTTTCCTATTTCATCATCTGAGGACTTAGTTCATCCTTGTTCATCAATATTCCCAACCATACTAAAAAAAAAAAAGTAAAAAATAAGAAAAGCAAAGAATGATGGAATCATCTGCAAGGATGATGTAATAGTGAAATAAATGCTCATTATTATGTAATCCTTAAGTTTTCTTATTGTATTACCCACAGTTTTGTATCATCTTTCAAGAAGGTATAAAAGATATCTGGAGATACAGTCTTCTGTCTAAATTTTAAACAATCTTTAATCGAACACAGTTGAGAATTCAGAGTTTTATATTTTCTCCCATGGTCACAAAGAGAAGAAAACTGATAGAGGACAACATCTCACAATTACTGCATGATTCAGAAGATAAATGTGAAAAGACAGAAGCACGCTAGACTCCAATGATAATGGTGAAGTTGGTCGTATAAGTGAAATCTCAAAGTGATTCTTCAGATGAAGACATTCTAGATGAGTTCTCCTCAACTCAGGAATCAATGCATCAATAACACACTTCAGAAGACAGAAAGGAAATACAGTATTTTTATCCAGTTAGTCATTCAGTAGGAAGTACTTCATCGTGCAACATTCTGCAGTGAAAACCTGGATCATCCTGTTTTTGCCGAAAAGATATGTGACAGTATTCTATCATCTTTTAAGATGTTTGTATACCAGAAATGTACTTCATGTGGTTCGTAAGTGGAAAATGCAAGTGTGCATACAAAGGTGGTTGGGAGGAATATATGACATAGAAATGAAATAATCATTGGATTCTCATTCTCATTGATTCTGCTAAATCCAAAAATGAAAGTATTCTTCGATTATTAAGTCAGGAAGATGGCCGTCCTCTTGTAAGCAAAATTATGAGCCACCAAAATGTTCAAAGATACTTCGTTTTGATGATGGAAGTGCAGGAAGAACCAGAAGTAGTGGTGAGCTAGAACTTGTTAGAGATGTATTCGAAACCTGGAATCAACATTTGCAGAATGGGTATGTTCCAGCTCATTCAAGACAGTTGATGAGCAGTTAGTAGCCCAGGTTGGGTATCTGTAGCTTGAAAGCCAGGAAAATATGGAATAAGAATTTGGGTTTGCTGTTTAAGTTCTTGTTAATAACATTTTTAATAATGTTTTCATTCTCTCTTTACTCTATATAAATTATTCATTAAATTCACTCAAAAGTAAAGAAAAAAATAGCCATTGGAGATGACTTTTTTTTTTTTCTTGGTATACAGAGTGTTAGGCAGGCAGAATGTGAGGGAAGAGAATTTCAGGCAAAGGGAACAACACATGCAAAGACCCTGAGGTAGGGGAGAGAGTGCTTCACTTGGGGGACTAAACAAAGGCTCACATGGCTGGAATGCAGAGAGAGCAGACTGCAGGATGAGTCCGTACAAGGAAGCAGGCACATGTGACCGAGCACTTTGTATGCACATCGAGATTTATGCCCAGATCCTAAGAGTAAGAGAAGCCATGAGAGGATTTTTAAGCAGAGGACAGGCTTGGATTTCAAAAAAACATGAGTGCATTTGGTGTAACGTTTGAGGTATCTGAGATGAGGTACAAGGTAGGCACTTTGTATGTGGGACTGGCCCTATGAGAGATTTCTGGGCTAGAAATGTAAAGTTGGGATTTATCTGCATTTAGTTCCATTGAAAATCTTGGGTTAGGAAAATTTTGAGTAAGGATGACATCCGCTAGAGGAGAGTATAAAGTGAGAGAAGATCCAGCACCCAGTCTCTGGAACAACCAGTTATTTTTGGCCCTGAAGAGGAGAAATGCACTCGTAAAGGAGACAGAGAAAAAAGGACCAGGGCCTAGAAGAAAACGTAGGGAGTGCTGTGTGAAGGAAGACAGAGGAGGTGAAACTTATGGGAAGGATTCATAGCGTAGATTGTTGCTGATGAATCAAATAAGAGGAAACTTAAAAAAAAAAAAATGTGTGGATTTAGCAACATGGAGATATTTGGGTAACCTTAGTGGGAGATACTTCAGTAAAGTAATGAGGTTGCAGGCTGGATTGGAACTAGCTAGCCATGAAGTGGGAGGTGAGGAAGTAAGAGACAGAGTAGCATTGATGACTATTTTGAGAAATTCCACTGTTTAAAGGGGATAGAGAGAAAAGGCACAATAACATCAAATGGCCAGAAAAATACAACATTCATTTCAACCTTGTTTACATTTTTATTTATCAGGCTCATTCTGCTTTAATTTAAATCGGTGTTCTTTGCTAAAGACAGGAGCGCTGGTGATGTTTCTGAATTGTTAAGAGTTTCCTTGAATTCCATCTGGCTTATATTTTGTAGCAAGCCTCCAGCTGGGACGTGCACTGGTTTTTGTAATCAAGCCGGAGGGCATGAAGTTTTTTGGGCTGGGCATCCGATGTGTGTTATCTTTGTTGATTCTTAACAGCAGCACGAGGAGGCTGGTTCAGTGCCTGACTCAGGGTGCACATTTCCTGGTGGTTCTTCTACACCAGGATGTGTAGAAGGATGGCATCACAGTTAAAATAACAAAGTGCCATATGCAAGAGATTTTGGAAATCAAAACCCAGATTCTTGGCGTTATTTTTATTGTCGTTCTTATGTTTTTATTCTTACAACCTATCAGTCCAGAACCAATTCAAGGTCGACTTCCCTACTGTTGGCTCATATCACCTTTCTCTTAACTGTCTTGGTGCTGGCATAGGTGCTTCTGAAAGATGAAAATAGTAAAATGAGTTTATCTCCCGGAGGCTTTGGAAACACGTGAAGGTATACGATTTTGTTTTCTTTCCCTCACCGCCCTGGTTACTGTGATCTCAGTTCTTTATCCAAGACCCTGTGCAGGAGGAAAACAGATCTGAAATCCTTTCATCTCTCACTCCTCTTAAGCCCTGAGTAAATGGGGTCATGTTGGTACAATGTTTTGACATATACAGAAGGAAAACCATGAATGGACAGGAGTCGCAACCAGCATTGTTGCAATGATAAGTTGATCCCCCCTTGAAATAGAAATGGTGAGTTTGTGATGACAACCCGGGCTTAGGTAGAGATTGCCTTGCACGTTACGTTGTTAGGATTTCACAAGAGGGTCAAGCTGAGCAAGAGTGTGTAGAGTTGAGTTACACATTTCCACGTAGGACAGAAGAAAAACGGGGCGGAGGTAAGGGAGAGAACAATGTTCTTTTGTCAGGTTTTTCCTTGGGATCGGAGTCCCTGTTTAATATGTTTTCAGCCTGCGGAAGGCAATAATTCAAAAGAATTGTTCATTTCTTTCTCTTAGGGTTTTGTTCTTTCTCTCCATCTCTCTAATGGTAACTTACAGAACCTCTTTTAAGTGCATGTGACAAGTTGTTTCTTTGCCTTGAGGGGAAGATTTTTAATGTCACTATCAGACTGAAGTCTTTGATGTTTAATTTTATTTTAACCGGATGACAACGGTTTGAAGGACTTAGGCATTTATTTTCTACATGTTGCTCAGACCATGACCACAGTGTAGACTCTAATGTCTGTGCTCTCTTTGTGAGGCTGGAGTGTGACCGCTGGCCTCTGCGGGCCGTGGCAGCCACACCCTGTTACTTGACAGCTTCTCCTCTGAGCATAAGTGACCCGGGGTGACATTTCATACTGTGGGCTCTGGGGCAAACTGCCATGACTTCCCAAGCTGACCTTCACCCCTCTGAATTTTAGAACAAAGGCGTTTGCAGATGGTGACTATTAAGTTTACAAACACCTTGGATTACCAGGTATCACTCTAATTTTAGAATATCCATTTGGGTGATATTCTTTTAGGTGAATCCTGTTTTCCCATTTTTCCCCACATTATAAATCAGATGTACATTGAGGGTGGGAAGCATGTGTCCCTGAAATATAGTAAAATTCATTTTAAAACGTAGGAAAAAAAATACTTTAAGTAACTACGAAAATGTTAACACTATACTAATCATTATTATTTATGTAATAATTTATAGACTATACTAAATCATATAATTTAGTAACAGAATATTTAATACAATTCTATTACATACTGTATAAATTATTACACAAATTGTAATACCTTATATGTATTATACAACATGTACTATTTATATAAATAAGTTGTATGTTATACAAATTATATAAATATAATGACATCCTATGATAAATATAATTAATATAATCATACAAAAATATTAAAATGCCAGGTCTTAGCAATAGTACGTTAATTATAAAACGTTCACAGATCTCTCCAGGACAGAGTGCGGTGCTGGCCAGCAGTGTGACTCGGTTTGCCTGACATGCTTCTCTGTAGAAGGAACGGTCCCTTAAGCTTTGGCAATTTGGTCTGAAATCACTGTAGCGCTTTCCTCTAGGAAGCCTTTTTATTTTATGTTGGTGGAGCTTAACCCCTCCAGGTTCATAGCCCTGCCATGATTTTGTCTTTCCAGTCAGCTTTCTCTGGGAGTACTGATGTACTTATTTAAAGCGGAGGCGTGGCAGTAGCTGCGAGGGATGGAGATACGCCAGGGATCTTTAGGAATAGTTGCAGCGACATACAGCAGTACAAGTGGCTTCCAGCGTTTCATATACATCTGGGTTTAATGAGTTACTGGCTTGTGACAGTTATAAAAATAGCCAAATTTGCTGACACCTACTATCTCTCAGGCCCTATGCCTGAACACTTCATGTGTGGATGATGTGGTTTCAAGTGGAATGGTTTTTATATTTGATTTCACTTGTGATTCTCTGGTTAGGGATTATCATCACATCAGAAAGGCCTTGAGCCTCCCAGAGTGCTGACCTTCACCCCAACCAGAGAAGACGCCGGGTCTTCCCTGGGGGGTGGGAAGGTAAGTGACAGGGTTCAGGGTATGGCCTGGGAACCCACATGTGTACTTTGTGTTTTACCTGTGCTGTGAAGCAAACTGAGGTTTTAAATCAGATTTTTTTTTTACATTTATTATTTTGATAATTCCAAAAAAGTTTTTTTACATACTGTACTCAAATGTAAAATACGTGAAAATAGTTTTGTCATGTCCATGAAATGTGGAAGATGGGTTTTGAAAAACTGTTTCAGGGACATGATTTCTAGCCTGGGTGCTGTAGGCCCCTTAGGGGCAGTAGTTGTCAGAAGTTCTAAATCCTTAGACGTATCAAGCTCTGTCTGTAGGTTACATATATAGGAGTATACATGTGTTATGACATCTGTTCAATCTATTTTGATCAGTAAAATACCAGTTTCAAAACATATTATTGAATTCAAAGTAGCTTTGAATTTATAGTCTTTAGTATTTTTCTCAGTCATCTGATACCAAAAGTTCAACTGTTATCTCATGAGAGGGCTAAAATTTTTTTTGAAGTATATTTGAAAAAGGTGGGAATTACTGTTGAAGGGAGTTTTTAAAAACAGCCGAAGACTGGAAATTACTTAGTGAATTCGGCTTCTAGCCTAGTTCTCCATTCTTGGAAAGTGTGTCAGCTTATTCCAAAGTAAAACCTCATCATTGAAATGAATACCTCCATTCTCCAAATACCTGGGTACTTTTTAGAAGCAACATGGAATTAAAGGGCAGGATTTTTAGCCCATGCCTGCTTGTTCTTTGATCTCCCTAATTAATATTCAGTGTGAAATAAATTACCTGCTATTCTTTGAAACATTCTAAAAGATGCCCTTCAGTCCTGGTAGCCACTGTGGACTGGTGTTATTGGCAATACTTGTGTGAGCAGAACCAGAGGGCTTGGTGCAAAAATACATCCCGTGCAGTTGAGAAGCTAAATGCCACAAAAGGTATAAATCAAGTATTGCAACCCTGAGTGATCAAATGGATGCAGTTCTCTTTGAATCTGTGTAGGAAAATATCCATTTCTTCAGTAAAGACTCAGTAGTCTTGCCCAGCCATCGGATCTATGGTTTATTCTTATGTTGAAGTATCTAAAGCAAATGAATTTGGTCTCTAAATGACAAATGAGTCAAAAGTTAATTTGAAGTCAACATATTTGAATTTGGGGACATATTTTCTCAGAGACGTGGTTCGCATGTAGGTTCCCAGTTGGGCTAGAAAAAATTCCTCTTTGACTCAGAATGGAACCGAAAGATGTTTTGGTAATATTCTTATATCCTCTTGTCACTATGGGAAAATGTTCCTCTGTCCTAATCTCTTTGGCCCAAAAAGCGAGTGATCTTGTCCCTTGTCAAGTGTAACTTGGTTGTCCTCTTCCTTTGCCATCTCTGAGTGGTGAAGGCAGGGAGTCTCTCCCACTGTGTGGACCCTGCCTTTGGAAGGGGTGTTGGAGTCCTTCGAAGGCATGTTTATGTTTCTTTTACTAAATAGTGAAAGAAGGCTTAATGCCCACTTTGCCTCTCTTTCATCATTCTCCCTGGCTCACCTTTTCCTCTCTCTCATTTTTTAAACAGAAAGAAGAAAATGAAGGTCAGTGTGAGAACTGCCCAATAAAAAGGGTACATTCTATCGTAGAACACCTATTTATTAAGGATTAAAGATTCAGTAAGAGTATGGAGAGTAGTACCAGGGTATGGATACATGGAGGATGTGATAAAGTTCGTGCGAGATAGTAATTTGATCCCCACAGCCAGCCAGCATGTTGGAGGTGTTTTCTTCTTTCTGTAAAGTGGATTAATGTCGTGAACATAAGTATCAACTTAAATGTCCAGGGTCTAAAAAGCGAATGGTGGTTTAGCATTCCCTTAGAGACTTGTCTGTGGGGGATAGAGTGTTTGCAGCAAAGCAGCTGACATCAGGGAGGATGAGATGGGGGCGAGCAGCTGTGAGGGTTCCAGGCGTGAAGAATGACATTCGCAATGGACCCAGGCAGGCAGATACTATGAACTGATGGTTGGAAACTTTTGAGGCAAGATAAAATTACTAGTGTTGGGGCAAAATCTCAAACGAACCAGAATCTTAAATTTACTGCTAGTCTTAATATCTCACAATGAGCAAAACAAACAAAAAGCTTTCCTTTTTCTTCCTGTTTTTGTTAAAAGTTTTCAAAATATGATGAAATACTTTTTTAGTGTTAGAAAACCGATTATTTGAAAACATTAGTTTGTTTTTAACAATCTTTTTTGAATTATTCCGTAGGAAAAGTCAAGATTCCTTGTTTAAAAAAAGTTCAGGTAGAGTGCTGCTATTGGACATGAAAAAGCAGATAGAATTAAAAAGTGGAAAAATAAAATAAATAAAAAGTAGGTGGGGTATTTATTATCATAGATGAAGGAAGCTTGTTAACAATGCTGGCCTGGTGGACAGATGCTAAGCTTTAACTAAAGCAAACTTTACTCCTGATTAAAGAATATTGAAGAATGAGGAGAATGCTATATGGGGCCTTTATCTTGGAATCCTAAATGACAGTCAAAAAGCCCAAATTTAGCAACAAGCAAAAAGGAGCCAAGTTTTTCATTTGAATAGCAAAAAGGCTGATGCTATGCGGGCACATTAGCATTGCAAGGATGTAAGCTTGATATATTATACAGCAAGAGCTGGATAAATGTGGCCTGAGGGCTTTAGATGTGCAGTGCTTGCTTTAATATCTGTGGACAGATCCAGATCCCAGGGCTACTTGGCAATGCTTGGATGTTTTTCAGGTGAAAGCTTATAAGAATGCTTTACAACCCAGAATTAAGTTAAGTACAATCGCTAACTCAAACTTCCCTCATTATCAGTGTAACACAGAGCACCTAACATCCCTTTTAAGGCAAGGCTGGCTCTAGCTGAAGTTGTGTATTTAGCCTCTCTTTTGTTGCGTACTCAAATGATGTGGATTCAGTATGTAAAAGTTAATAGTAAAAAAAAAAAAAAGAAGAAGCATTGCTTGAATCCATGGATTTGGATCTGATTTGAGCCTCCTAGGCCCAAGGAAAATTTAAATAACTAGAGTTCGCTCTACAAATCAAGGCATTGGTAGTGAATAGTAGAATTTTAGGCTTACAGGGGATTGACTGTAGGGGAACTGGCCTTGCAAATCTAGGTTGGTTATCGATAGCATGTAGCTTTACAGAAGAACAGGTTATAGTGAACTACAGAGGCTGCGAAAGAAGTATTGAACTTGTAGATAAGATCTGGCTTTGAATTCTTGTTCTGTCATTTACTGCTTAGTAACCTTAGGCAAGTTATTTTATGTTTCTAGACCTCAATTTCCTCACCTATAAAATGGTGATTTCCCAAGTCCTTTCTAGTTTTAAAAACCATTAACTCCGAGAGAAGTTAATGTTTCCTTGGTGATTGTAGTTCATCCAGTGCCTAGGGTTACTGTTAGAAATATCCGATTTTCCATGTACAGAGTGGCTGTAGGAACAAGGTGTGTAAGTTGAGAGGAATGTGTGCCAACACCAGAACATACCCCAGCAAAAGGCTTGTCATTTGAGTGCTTTGTTTTGATTACATTTTTTTGTAATAACTACTGTTGCTGATTCTTTCTTTCTTAAAGCCAAGTTCAGGTGAAGTATGCAAATACTACACTGGAAAACTGAAATAATCCCAATGGGGTCAGTTCTGATTAGTTCTTTTATGAATACAGATTTGACAACATAAGTGTGAGCAAAATATTGGAAGTAATTAGGTCAATTTGTTGGCATTGGAAACTTCTATCTTCGAAATATGCAATCCTGAACAGGTATTCTTCTGTCTTCTAGAAAATGATGCAAGTCCTCTGAGCCATATAAAAATAGCTATTATTAGTTTTATCAGTAAAATTTAAAGTTCAAACAGGAAAGTAATTAGGTTTAAACTCAGCTTTTTATTGTTGAGTGTGTTAAACATTCCGATGCCCTGTAAGTATGATATGTAAAAGTACAGGGGTGAGCCTCTTGGCAGATGAATTATGAACAATTCACCCATAATCACAACCATACAGTGCACATAAATGTAAAATTAATTTCACTTTTTATGGACTCTAATCCCACAGCTCTACAAATTGTTATGCGAGTAGAAGAAAAATATGTAGGACGAAGACAGTAGTCTGATTTTCAAACTGCTACATCAGGATTTAGACATACAGTAATACCTATAAAAGCGTATTAGGAGTTTTGCAACTAAAGCCCAAAGTAATCCTTGAGCAAAGCATACCAAAGGGAATGCAAGATATAAATGAGAGTTGGGAAGTGACCTGCTTAGGTAGACTGGAGCACACTGTTTCCTGCTAGTTCGAGATAATTCCCTCTTACTGTACTTCGTGTATCATCCTTTTAAGTTTTGAACACTTTCCCCTTGGAGGACGATTCCGTAGTCTATTAGATACAGGTATTTGAGAGCTTCTTTAAGACATTCAGCCTAAATTTTTTTTTTTAATTTCCTCTTCCAGTTGCTGTGTAATTGCTCTTCCTTGTATCATCCTGAAGGAAGTTTGTGGGGGAATGTATGCAGTGGGAAATAGAATTCAACAACATTTCTCTCTTGGGTGCTACGAATTTCACCTTTCATAAACTTATGCTTTGCTCAGAGAAAATGATTACAAAGGGAATGAATTCATGGCTTTTCCAGAACTGAATGAGTTCTACCCATAGTAAAAGTGCTTGTAGAGAATAGCACAGTCCCAAGTCATGGAAGAGAGTCCACAAATGTATTTTTCCCTGACGTCATTTTACCACTCTAGAGTTGCCAGTTCCTTTTATCCAGGACGTCTTCGTCTCCAAATCCCCCATCTTCCAAAATCTACCTGTATTCCCTACAAAGCTACCTACTCAGGCTAGGTAGAGATGTAACACTATGGTGTTATGTATACCCATTAAAAGTTTGTTGGATGAATGAATAATTAGATCACAGAAGTGTGGATGATTCTTTCCCTTCACGTGTGGCTTACAGAAAATATAAAGATGATCCAGGGCTGCTATTCTTTATTCTTTTACCTCTTAGGTGTTCTTACCTGCACAAGGAAAGACTCTAAACCTTTGGATGCCAGATAGCTACCATCTGGGACTGATGATACTCTTGGGTCTCATTCTTTCATTTGGAGAATCACGCTGCTCCCATCTTTAGTATAAATGTAATATGATTAAAGAAGCAAGTAAGCAAATAGAGAAATTTGTTTTACAGTTGATTAAATCACTTGAGCAACTGGAATTCTTCTTTCAACTATTATTTGGACTCCATTTGTACAGCTGAGGTGTGATAGCAGTCTATTTCCTTCATGGTCTGAATGTAGAAATCTACTCTTCCTCTTCTGTTTTGCCTCCTTGCTCTCTCTGGAGTTTTAAAGGTATTCTTTACATTTGTTGACCAAGAAGTTAAAACAGAAACATTCTTAAACTTCAGAGTGACTGGAGAGGGACATCTTGAAAACATGTAGATTTCATAAGCTTTTAGGATCTCTGTGAAATACCTAAATGATCTCTTATTCCAGAATTGCTTTTACATTCCATCTGTAGACCTTGGTTTTAGCCTGTTACGTAGCTTTTAGGTTGAAATACGCTGTTATCTCAACAAAAATGTGGGGAAAATGCAGATAGCTCATTTTTAAATCAATGAAATTTAACAGCTCAAGATACTATAGAAAGAGAAGTTGTCACTCAGCTTTCCCTCTTGGGTCAACTTCTGCTGTCACCTGGCAGTATCATTGTATGTGATCAGAATTACCACCATACAAGGCAGACAGCAACAGCAAATTTACTATTAAAAACCAGATTACTTTGGGATCTGTTAGTTGCTAACCATTTGGTATTACTCATATTGCTGAGAAAAAAATGAAACTGAACCATCAAGATTATAAACTACCTTGAATTGCTGTCTGGTTTGTCAGTGTGTTAGCCGTATTTATGAAAGCCAATAAGGTGGAGTAGAAAGAGCCTTGCACTTGATAGACACTAGTTCAAATGCTGATTTTGCTACTAAGGGTCACCTTGAGCAAATCATTTAACTTTTTACAGCTTCAATTTCTTTATCTAAAAATTGGAAATAGTGTAGGCTCCTCGTGATAATTAAGTGGGGTCATATGTGAAAGGTGCATGGAGTGACCCCATTAATGTTCCCTTTGCTTTTCCTTCTTTCTTTAGATAAATCTGTGTGTTTACAAGTCTTTTACTGTCATTAGTGGATAATTTCTTAGTGCCCAGTTCCTGGCCCGTCCTAGTTTCTCAGTAAATGTCGATGGCATGAGTGAGTGCATGAGTACACGTGTTCCGTGGGATGTGGCTATTATTTCCTCTGGTAGACAGGGAACATAGAGTTTACAGTTTACCCAAGATCACTCAGAAAATGAATTCACTGTCGATATGGACATTTAGAAATGTATAGACGTGGTAAATTTCAGGCAAAGCCAGTATTAGACGTGAAAGTTTTTGTCCGTATTAACCACTACCTTCATCTCTGTCAAATACTCATCCTGTGAGAATATATTAATATTTAGTGCATGGTACTGACTCAGATATTGAAGGGCCTTTCCACTGTGTATGCTAGAGAGAACCTCATATCTGGGCGCTTAATTTAAAACGTATGTGATAAGCTGTTCTGGAGGTGGAGGAAGATGGTGGATAGCCTTTGCTGGGACAGTCTTTAATTTCAATCAAAGTCCGAATATTCACTTACTGAAAAGAAAATTGTATGAACCACAAGTTGATCCATGTCTGTTGTCATTAGAATTAAGTTTAGCCAGATGCCAGTTTGCAGGGGCAGGGCTAGAGCTGTCTATTTCAGCATGCTTCAGTTTTCAGTTTCTGAGATGAATTAGTCTGGTATTTCTTTGAGAAAAATAAATGTTTGTTGAATTTCTCAATTGTTGCTTTGGAGGCCATTTCTTAGAAATCAAACTTTAAAGAATAAAATTATTCTTTAAAAGGTGCTTATTTTGGGGAGAGGTTACAACTCCAACCTTGTAATAAATTCTTTAGTAAAGTGAAGAATTACTAATTTACCTTTAGAAAGTAAGATGCTTTGAAGCTAACTTTTACAAAGTGATTTCCCATTTACTAGGTTGGCAAAAAGAGCAGCACAAGGAGGGAAAAAGAAATCTTGAGGGGGAGTTGTCTGAATCCGAATATCATGCTTAGAAGAACACCACTTTGAAAGTTCAAGTTTAACTAGCATCCAAGTTCACTATCTGGGTTTTCATCCATCTCAGTCATACCTGGGACAACTCGAGTTTGAAAACCTGGCTGAAGAACATTAGGAAAACAGTATGTATGTTCCTGATGGAATTTATTCCCAGGAAAGATGGATATTCTACGTCAGGAGCCTGCTTCATTATCTTGGCACTGTGGGGTCAAATACCAGCCAGAACCTGAAGAGTTGAGATAGGAAAAAAAAAATAGAATTTGTTAAACTGACATGTTGGAACCTCTGGGAAAGTTCTCATTTTGGCAGGGGTGGGGAGTTCATGTAGAAATAGATGAAAATTTGGACAAGAAGATTTCGATTGATTTATTTCTCTCTGATGTGCTTGACACATTCTCTTGCCCACTCTGGTAAATATAAGTATTGCTAAAGGGTTTCTACTGTGTATCAACAGGGCATCCTTGATATTCTTTTACTTAAGAAAGAAAGGCTTTCAGGACACATTAGTCATTTACTGATGCATTTTCTCTGGTCTCTAACTTCCTCACTATATTGGTGCTTTCTTCCATACATTGTTAACACAGGGAGAATAAAATAAAACGGGCTTTATTCTGGGACTGATATCACATCACCCTGGCCTAATTTTCTTTCTCTGGAGAGACTTTGGAATTTGCCTGTCACCTTGGCCGGTTTATCACAGAATGATCCGTATTCCGATGGGCCAGGGCTCTGGACTCAGTGATCTGCTTGGACCCAGAGTTCTGTCCAGAGGAGGAGGAAGGAAGGTAACACACCCTGTCCACCCCTCACACACTCTCATCTCTGCTCTACCTCCGAGTGCTCCCTCAGAGTTCACAACTGTTATTAGCCCCAGAAAACGCAGCAGAAAATGATACCTCGCCTCTGGCTCCTTCCAACAGAGGACCCTAAAGAACACTGGCCCAGGTGCAGCCAGTGGGTGAACTCCTTTGTTTTGCTACAATTGTACAATGCAGGGGTAGGGGTGAGCTTCATAACCTGGCCCAGGTGGCGACATCCCTTTCCAAACTCTGTTCCCTCTAGTTTTTCTGTATTTCTAGATTCCTTAGCTGGCTATTCAACAGAAAAATATCAATGGCTGGCATGAGCGGGGCGGTGTGCTTGCTGGGTGTACCTGCAGAGTGGAAACGTGATACCTTAGGTGGCATAAAACCTGGGCTCCAGATTTTATTTTGTTGTGATCAGCCGAGTAACTATGCAAATCACCCCTCTTCTGCGGCTCTCAGTCCTCTCATCTGTAAAATGGAAGGATTTCTTAGATGGGCTCTGAGATCCCTTCCAGTTATAAAAATGTTGTGATTTTTGGATTATAAATCTCTAGAGCCAGTATTTCACATTTCCAAAGTTAAGATGAAAACCAGATTCTTTCAATTCTTGGCACGAAGCATAAGCTGTCTGTGAGTAAGACCATGGTTTGCGACTCGGCTGCCTCATCCACGGTAGAATAAATTTACTGACTTGGAATACTTACTGCAGATGGAGAATGAAGTCAAACTTCTGAGCAGAGGGGTCAGAGCAGTGTGGTCCTTCACATAGCATGTGTTGAACAGCCCTTTTGCATGTGATAACTAGCTGCTACGAAATCACTAGGGTTTTAATATTATTTTGAATGGAATGAGTTTTCTTTTTACTAGTATCTTTAAAGTGAATAAACAGATGCCAGATAAAAAATTCCATTCGTACAAGAATGTTCCTACTCTCCCTTCGTGGAAGAGTCGGCCGTGAGGATGGATCTTAGCCCCAGGTCCCATCCCAATACTCGGCCGTTGCCTTTGGCTGTGGTTTTTACTCTGTCCTGACTGGCAGTGAGGTCAGGGGTCACGATGACCCTTCTGTTCATACCATGGAATCTGTTGACAGTTGACGCCTCTGTTGGGAAAATAAAACCAAACTGGCGAAAGGACCATTATCATTTTGACAGATGCCCATTATCGGGGGCCGTGTCAGCTACTAACAGGAAAGAAATGTGTGTTTCACCTTCTTGACTGTGTGCTCTGTGAATGGTTTCTAGGAGGGAAACCTTAAATGTAAATGTAATTGAGTTTAAATGACAGACTGGTGGAGAAGCCAGTGCAGACTGGCTGAGGGGTGGTTTGGTGACCGTGGTATGTGTCTGTTTCTGTCATGGAGGTGAGTGACAAGGCCCCAAATAACCAGCCTGTAAATGATGGAAAATAACTTGGGTCTTTCGTGAAAGCTTTTACTAAGGTGGTGCCGTACTCCCTCTCTCTGAGACCTCAGTTTAACCCTTTGCTTTTACCTGTTTTCTCCTTTCCATATTTCAGATTCTCTTTTCCTGCAGTGGGTGAGAAATGCCGTTATCCACTGACCCCCACCCAGCAGGGTTTAGTGGTTAAGAGCGAGGACCCGGGAGTCCTGCAGCTTGAGATTCCAGTCTTGGTTCCACCACTTCCCTGAGCAAGACTGTTAACCTCTCTGTGCCTCAGTTTCTTCATCTTTAGAAGGGGGATAATAATGCCTTTCTCACTTAGTGATTAGGGAAGACCAAACCAGAGAATGTGTGGAGAGGGCTTTGAAACAGCATCTTCACTCCATGCTTGCCGTTGCCAATCTCAGTCACCTAATATGGCCTGTTGTAGACTTTACCTACCGTGCCCTCAGTTCGGGGGGCTGGACCCCGCGATTGGGGGTTCAGAGCAGTTACCCCGCCACTGTGAAGATCCGGTCCATGCTGGTTGTCAGTGGTCTGAGCAAATACTTTTTTGTTAAAGAAAAGAAACTGCCATTTAGGTAATTCATTTCCTCTTGGAAGAGAAGGAATCCAGAAGAATTTACTTTCTTATTCTTTAATTGGATATAACTCCAAAAAGTAAAATCATTTAATTTCACAACTTATATTGAGCAACAACTCTGTTGGTCTGTGCTAGATATGGCAGTGGAAAGAAATACTAATTAAGACATAGTTCTTGTACTTGGGACCTTGTTGGGTGGCCAGAAGAATGCATGGACACATAGCTGTGACTATATTTTTGAGCATATGTGGATTAGGGATCCACCCTGTGCTTAAGTCCTTATTGGCTTGAATGAAGGAATGTACTAGCACATGATTAAGTGTCATGTGCGAAATGCTACCTTGGAGGCATCAAAGGCTTTGGGATACTGAGAAGGGAACAATGAATGTCATTTAAAAAGGTTGAACATGATGTGTTAGAATTTGACTGGAGCCTTAAAAAGATAGATTGCATTAAATATGTTAACAAGCAGAGTCAAGGGTGGGCTTGAGTGAGGGAAACGATAAAATCATACGCTTGCATTCACTAATGGTATAATTGACATACAGTGATTTCTACTTCGAAATTGCAAATAAGGATACTGCTTTAAAAACTAGCCAATTTTCTATTGGCGTCGAAATTTAAGACTCTACCTGGTAGTAGGGTAACAAGTCCCTGGGAAAGGGAGTAAAGCGAAAACACCCACAATATTATTTTTTAAGCTCTGGCAAGAGAAAGTGAGAATTACAGTCTAGAGAATACAAACCCCTTCCACAAAGAGGTCGTTACCATCTAACTGCTCAGGTCATCAGTATATATGCTTTTAAATAAACCCAATGATCCTGTTAATGTCATTATGGAAATGCAGGCTCTAGCACATTAAAAGTATCCCATTGGGATGTTTTCCTCTTTCTGTATTTTGCAAAGCCTTTGGTTTCTGAAAATTTCTACAAATAAATGCCCTGTGGCCTCATTAGTTGATAACATAATATTCTAAATATTCAGGTTTACCTTTGTTGGGTTTTTCTTCCATTCGTATAAAATTTCCAGTATATGGCAGCGATTTTACATTTACTTATTGTGCTGTTCCTCCCCCTAAGTTAACAAAAAGAAAAATATAACCTAAAGGCTTATGCCGTACATCACTGAAGACATTATAAATCATTTTTTTATTCTTCCTAGGCAGAAAAACTAGACCCAAAGAAATAAAGTGGCTTGACCAACAGCATACCATTGCTTAGTGACTGACCTGGGTCTGGAAGCCAGACCTTTTAATTCCTAATTGGATGTTCATCCTTTCCAGCGGTCCCCAACCTTTTTTGGCACCAGGAACTGTTTCCATAGAAGACAATTTTTCCATGGATTGTGGGGGAGTAGGAGGGGATGGTTTCAGGATAATTCAAGTGCATTTCATTTATTGTGCACTTATTTCTATTATTATTACATTGTAATATATAATGAAATAATTACACAACTGACCATAGGTTGGGGACCCCTGCTTTACACCATAATCCTGTTCATTGAAAAACACTGGGAACTTAAAGATTTGAACCAGTGTGTTAGAACACCACGAATTAAGAATCCAAGAGATTGTCAAGTACGGTTTGATTGACAAACTTATTTAAAAATAATAGCTAACATTTTGAAGTTCTTCTGTGCACTTTTATCTGCATTAATTCATTTAGTGCATCACAACAACCTTGCGTTAGTGGTACCATTGTTTCTCCAAGTTTGCAGATGGGCCATCCGGGCACACACAGTTGACATAAGTTGTCTAAAGTTACATACTGGGCACGCTGCAGAACTCGGACTCAGAAGTAGGTTTTCGGTTCAGAGTCTTTGCATCCGCTTCCCCCAAGATGGGATCTGGTCACTGGGAGTTTTTTGTCCCCACCTCCCCATCTTTGTGTCAGAAGCTGTTTTTGTAATTTTATATTCGCTATACAGTTAATAAAATAAAGAGACCATACTACTGAAGTTTGATTGAAATCCTGGATCACTGTTCCATTTCCAGAAATGCATAGGGCGTAGAACTGTCTTGCATTAATTCAGACATTCAGGACAAAGGTATATTTGCACTCGATCTGTAACAGCCCTATAGCTATATGGAGGTTCCACCGAGGAGAAAGCAGCAACTCCCTGGTTGAGCAGATGATTTAAACTCCCTTGGCATTTGCAGTAATAACCACCATATTTTTCCCTCCACGTAGATGGTATCTTTACTTTGGGACAGGATTCTTATGTGAGCAGCAGCGTTTGTATCTACTCCCTGCTCCATGGAGGGTGTGAGCCGAACACTCCTTACCCAGGTCTGTAAAAGGGGCTGGGAATTGGACTCCAGTATCATTCTATCAAATAAAATAATATCATGGAAAGAGGTGAGACTGAGCAGTCCAAAATATGTGATAACATTGAAAGAGCTTTTTTCCCTCTTCCACAATGAATCCGTGTCTCCATTTGCATCTGTTAAAAACTCCTGACAGCACCAACAACACAACAAGAAAGATGCACAGCCTGAGCAATAAATCTCCCGAGGCATTCAGCAAGTGCCACAGGGCTCATTAATCTTGATTATTTCCCGTAATAGATAACTTCACAAATCAGCTATTATTCCTAATCACGCACATAAAGATAATGGACGGGTAATAGCTTCCTGCATGGTTAGACCAAAATAAAATTTCATGTAAAAATACATTTCTGCGAATTCGAGACAGGTGTTTTCTGCTTTCTTAAAGGAACAGGAAGAGTTGGGGGAGCAACCACTGAAAGGAGAAGTTGATCCTCGAGGGTTGGGTTTTAAGAAAGGATTAGGTGTGTTTGATTTTCTTGGAGACATTCACTGGTTTCTGTGTCACTCTGTCATTGTGAGGTGGATGCGAGGAGACTTTGGGCCTCAGGAGGCCACAGAATTATGCAATTTCAGTCTCTCAATGGTTTAAGCAGAATACCCAGGAAAAAACCAGAAAGCACTGTGATGTCAGGGCTATCTCATGTCCGTGAAGATGGCATTTGGTATTTGGAATTTTTGCTGCCTTTGAATTCAGCTATCTTCCCAGGGTTTGTGGATTACCCCAGGAATGTTCTTCAGATACCAACTACCAACATAATTAACAATGAAAAGATTTATAGCTGATGAGAGATGTGTTTCCTCCATATTTGGATTGTGTGCGGATGAGGAAGTGTGGAGTTTTTCTGAACAGGTGACACAAGACTATAGTAAACTTAAAAACCCTCAGGTTTTTAGGAGTTTTGCCAAGGGCCAAAAACTACTGAGTGCTTGAAAGAGTGCTAACTAAAGTTGTCCCAGTGAAGGAAATTAGCACCCGGCTGCCCTTTCTAAGCTATGCCTTTGTGAAGGCATCTCAGTTGATGTGGGAAATGGCTTTGTTATCCTACAGCAGCGAGCTGCACCTGTCTGTCATTTTATTCTCAAAATGCCAGTGCATTAAAGCAGGGCCTGGAATGAGATGCAACACATTTATGATGGGATTTGACTCCATATTATTCAGTGAGCAGGAATAATTGTCCTATCACAACGGCACATCCCCACAGACACGTGGTCTCATAACTCACACCTTTTACACCCACATTGTCGCTGGAGAATACTAACAAGAGTCTGTTTCTCTACAGACTTCCTCCCCAGGCACCTGAAGTTAAAATTTCACTCTAAACTTCTCTTTTTTACCTAAAGTGAGCTGGTTCTGCTTTCTCAGAACTTCCAAAGGAGGAAGTGGAGGTGGTCCACATCCCATGGCCTTGCACGTTATTCCTAGTTATTGACTGTTAAAGTAGAACTTCCACACCAGATGACTAAATTTTTCTCTGCCAAAGAAGTCTGTCCTTCTGATATATTCTCCATCAGTTAAGGGCAGACAGATTAACCAAATGTCCTTTAAGCGCAAGGCAGTGTGTTAGGCATTGGGGATAGAGGGGTGTTTAGACGTGATTTGAGCCTTTACTGAAAGTTGTAGTCCAGTGAAGGCAAGATGCAAAAGCCAATATCCGTGCAAGAGAGAAGGCAGTAACTAAGTGCTGAGGGCCTTCAGGTGAGGCAGGGCTGTGCGTTAAAGGAGGCATAAGTTTACACTTAAGGCTATGAGGAGAGGACATTTGAGGCGGAGTGAACAGTATGAGTGTGGCATAAGCACAGAAACGTTTTGGAAGTTGCTAGAGAATAGTGACTAATCCAGTGTGCTTGGAGCATTGGCAGTGTAAGATGAGAAAGAAAACAGAGAAGTAAAGTCAGGCCAGATTTTAGAGAACTTTGCGTGCTGGGCAGAGGGTTTGGACTTTCCTCCATAGACACTGGAGTTCTATTAAAGGGCTTGTAGCAGGGGGCTGACATGGTTTGACCTGTGGTTTAAAAAGATGAATTCAATAATACACAGAGTGGATTAAAGGTAGAAGAGCCTAGAAGCACAGCCAGTGTGCATACTCCTGCTCACCTGGTCTTTTAAAATGATCTTTCTCAGCTGTATAAGTGGATATGGGAAGACCTAGGGCAAGGGGAGCCTGGAGGAATTGGTGGTTTTGCTGGGTGTAGTGGTCATCTCTTGCTGCATAACATCCTCCCAAACTGAGTGGCATAAAACAACTCTTCGTTATGGACTCTGTGGGTCAGGAATTTGGACAGGGCACTGAAGCGATGGCCTGTCTCTGTCCCACAAGCCTCAGCTGGAAAGATTTTGGTCAAATGACGGATGAGTCAGCTGCCTGAGGGCTGGAATCATCTGGAGGCTTCTTCACGTGTCTGCCACACAGGATGGGGACACTGGAAAGCTGGCCTCTGCTGGAGCTGGCGACTGAAGCACGCATGTTAAGGCGCGGCTGCTGGGTTTTGAGAGAGCTCGAGCTTCTGCAGAACGAGCGTTCAGTAGAACCAGTTGAAAGCTGTGTGGTCTTCTCTAGCCCAGACTGGAAAGTCGAACGGTGCCATTTCCCCCACGTCCTGTTGATTCCCAGAGAGTTAGGAAGGCCAGGCCAGAGTCGGGAGAGAACTGGACTCCCATTCTCCAGTGGGCGAATGGCAAGGTCACACTGCAGAAGAGCACGGGGGACCGGAATAATTACTGAGGCCATCTTTGCAAAACAGTCTGCCACGGTGCAGGCTGGCAGCTGGGGGCAGCAAAACTGAAAAAACTAATTCAGCTTTGCACTTGCCGGATTGGAGGTGCCTGTAGAACTTCAGAGGTGAAAAGGGGATAGTAATTGAAGACATAGGAGTTATACTCCAGTCCGGAGATAGCGATAATTTTTAAGGAAAGGGGTGTGTGCAGAGAAGGCGACTGGGATAGCACAGCTCCTTCCAACAGCTCTACATTTAGAAGAGCAGGAAGAGGGGCCCAGGAAGGAGTGTGACAGCCGTGGGAGAATATAAGCATGGATGTTGAAGGGGGGAAGAGTTTGAAGACAGGAGGCGTAGCGTTCGAGCTTTTGAAAGAGGTCTTAGCGGCTGGCGGAGGCAGTGCATGGATAGGGAGGAGGTGGAAGGCGTCAGAAGTGGGCCAGGGGAGCACGTCGACTTCCTTGATGAAGAAGGCAGAAAGGGGCAAAGGAAGTAATTTGCAGACTGAGCAAGCTAAAGAGAAGGTTCTTGTATACGTTTATATGTAAAAGAATATATAGCGTGGGTTTTGTGTTTTTCTCCTAGGCTGGGAGACTTGTTATTTTTGACCTTTGGAGAATACAGAGTAAATCCTGTTGCATTCTGGATATGCCTCTGTTTATGTATTTCTCTTCTTCCTCCCAATTAAAAGAGTCAAATGGACTTCCCTTTTTCTTCAAATATTTAGTATTAATAGTTTGAGAAGTATTTTGTAGGGTAGAACACTCAGGCATTTTTAACAGACTCACCTGAGAGAACACTGAAAGATTGATTCGTCGTTTTGAAATGTAGTATTGGAATGATAGCGTTATATTAATATATGACACTGAAAAATTAGAAGCAACCTAAATATCCTACAGTAAGAGAATAGCTAAAGAAATTATGGAACATGTACTTACTGGATATTCCAGTCATTTAAAATTAGAATAATAAATAGGAAAAAGGGCTAATATCTATTGCCTGTTTTCTGTTTGCCAGCACCAGGCTGGGATGTAAGTGATCTAATGGAATTTCACAACCGTTCTGTGAGTGTTTCACCATAGATGAGACATTTAAATAATCTAAGTGAAAAATCATGTGTATGTAAAAAGCTTTTAAAAATACAGGCTGGAAATATATCAAAAACACTAATGGTGGTTATGTTAGAAGAATGAGGCTATATGTTTTCTTCTATTTCCTAAATTTTCTGTGAGTCATATTTTTAAAAAAGATGTAATTGTTACGTTCAGTATCATTTTTATAACCCTTAGTTGATAGATATAAGGTCATGTGTAGGCTTTTAAATATCAGTTATCTGAGTTGCCTTCTGAAATTTTAATTCCTTTTGAATAGGACAGTTTGCAGGAAAAAGATACAAAGCAGTAAGCTTACAGCATGAATGTTTGATTCTGCCTTTTTTTTTTTTTTTTTGTCTAACTAGCTTCCTAAAATAACATTATTCTAGGGCACAACTGCTCCTCCCTGTCTTCCCATGAACACCAAATTCAGGTTTCATCATTTTAACAAGGCATTAAGTGAAACCGCTGGTCTCTCAGGACCTGAGAGGTAAGGCCATTCTCCCTGGGGAACCGTTCTGCAAAGGAACGAAGACTTTGTAAGAAACATGGCCTCTTTTATAGAAGTTCATCAACCTCTTTTGGGCTTGAGAAAATACTGACCCACATGCCCAGGATCTAAAAGAAATGAGGCCATGGGCACATGGCAAAGCCCCTCTGAGAAAATTAATGTGCTCTGCCTTTTCTTTCAGCGCCTTTCCTGTTTGTTTGATTTTTTTAAACTGGGTAAACTATACTTGTGAGGACATATTAAAATTCAGTCTTCTGCCATCCAATGAGCATATTCTCTGCTGATTGGGAACAGTACAAAGAAAGGATAAATCCAAGATGAAGGAAAACCTAGATTTCCGCCCCCCCAGACTAGTAGTTTCTGAACTCATTTTGTAAAATGTAATTTGTAGAAAAATTTAACCCATAGAAAAATGGAGAAAGACAAGCAAAAAAAATTGTACAGAATGACTTAAAAATGAGCTTACCACTGTGAAAAAAAAGTTCTCAAAGTCAAAAATGTTACTCTTGATCAAATATAGAATGAACAATTGTCAGAGATTTCTTAACTCATTAATGAGAAAACCAGTAAGATGGTAATGTTGGTTTAAAGAGCTTCTGAGGAACTGGGTATTTATAGACATTCAGAAAAGAATAGTAGAATAAAATGTCTCCATTATGTATAATGCTGATTAATGTCCTAGAGAGTAATAAAACCATAATTGGGGTTATCATTTTAACTAGACATACATCTAGATGATAACGTATAACAATCAAATCCAAATCAAAAACCAAATAGCAAAATCAGACATAGGTACTTCCTCCTAGAGGATTCGATAATCCTTGGACAGGTTTCTTAAACACACCCCAGCGTGACAGAGGAAGGACTGTCACACTGTTCCTTATTTGTGTTCGATTGTTCTTAACACCACACAATGTTTAAGGTTTTTTTTTTTTTCTTTGACTTCTGTTTTAAGAAATTTAATACAGCTTTCTGCTCCGTTCATTAGAATAGCAATGGTAATCAAAACACAGGGTATTGCAAACGGTTGCTTGTGAATACCACCTTATCCATTATTTCAGGCATTGGCACCCCTATTTCTGGCCCTTGTAGGGGAGAAAAGATGTCTCACCCTTTGCAGGGTTGTGACTGAGACCCCTGTAACAAAAGGCATATTATCAAGAGAAATGCATGCAAATTTAATGTTTTACATTACACAGAAGCCTTCGTTAATGAAATGAAGACAGAAAGAAACAGGGAAAATGATTTTTATTGATGGTTGTGCAGAAGTATGATTGGAGGACCAAAGGGTGTGATCTAAGGGCAATAAACCTGGGGGAACTTAGCAAGGCCTGTTCTGATTCTTCTCTGTGTCCTTATGTCTTCAGAGTTGAGGATGTTCCTTTCCTCTGAGTATAGAGAAGGCCAGAAAATTCTTTGTGGGTTTTATGACCTTCAGGGTAGAAGGGCAAGAGGAAGGTAAAAGTGGCCTTCCTGCTTGTGCTGTTTTCTCAAACGCCAAGGTGCCGTAGTTTGGGGGTAGCATGTGCTGAACCCCATCAGCATCTTGGACTGATAAATGAACATTTAACCTCACAGCCAAATGACGGTCCACCCACGTGTGGGACCCAGATAGCTTATTTTGTAGCCATCTCTGAATCTGCAGCTCGTCTTTCCTTTGCCCTTCTCTAACAGGAGATGCTTTTCCCAGCGTTTCGGGTGCTGCCCTGTGTGACTCTGTCGGTTCCAGTGTGTGTAACAGGAGGCTGTGCTTCGTGATTGGCATCAGTCTTAATTTCCTATTCTGTCACGGAATTAGCATGCCAACAGATGCAAAGTGATGCGGTCACTTGTAATTGTCTCCCCTGGCTTTTTTGCATCCATTGGTATGTCGATTTTCTTGACAGAAGAAGGAGTTAATGCTGCTGTCAATCATTCCGTGGGACATTCCCTCTTCTGAGGGTGCTTATCATATGGCAACGGTTTGGTGTTGGGGAATTAGTTAATGTGCAAATTCCAACTGACTATTCTCAGGGTTGGAGCATAGCCTTGAAAGGCCCAACCTCCGACATTGTTTTAGCTACACCTCAGAGTACTTCTGTCCTTACAAAGGGTGTTGTGAAATTCAGACTCATATCAATTTTAATTTATTTCAATATTTAAAGCAAATATTTTCCATACACTCTAAGGATGTGGAGGAGGAGGGGGAAAGGAGGAGGAAGAGCAAGAAAGATGTCACCAAATCAAACCAATAGCCATATGCATATCCTAGCTCTGTAATTTTAGCAAACCACTTCCTCAAAGTCATCAAACTGGGCATCTCGGTGAAACTTCCTGTACGCCGAGCAAACTCTTAAGCAAACTTGATACTGCTAACAATCTGCATATATGAAGCAATTCAGTAGTTTTGACTTTACCACTTTTTTACTTGCATTTTCTAGGCCATTTTCTCAACAGAATCAGCCGGTCAATTCAGTTCACACGGCCCAAACTGGTAGTGTGCCCTCGGCTTACCCCTTAGTTCTTGATCCGTTTCACAGCGAGAACCCCAGGATGGCTAGCAAATAAGGTCAACCTGTGATATAATTATGACAGCTTCAGACTGTATCTCTACCACTCAAGCTAAATTAACTCTTCTAAGGTTGAGTCAGTATTTTTCATCATTGTCATGGGCAATTAGTAGCCACTTACAATTGGTTACAGCTCATTTCTGCCAGTGGTATTACAGATGAGATCAGATCAGCCCCATGACAGTCCACATGAGTTCTCAGAGATTGGATGTCCAAATGGTATTGGAAGCCATTCCATTTTTCAGGCCAGTTTCAAAAACCGCTTCTCATGCATTGCAGTGCTTTATTTGTACTGGTGTTTATGAAACGTGTCTTTATGGCAAATTAACTTGCTGGAGACCTAGCTGCCTGCCTGAATTGAATTGCAGAGCATTAACTTTACACTAAGTACATAACAATGACAAGAGCTGCGTGTTGTTTAAAAAAACAGGAGATTCTGTGTTATTTTTCTAGGATGCCATCATTTGTGAGGGGGCTTTGGAAGGAACGTTGGTCAGAAGTAGCTGTGGTTACAGAGATTTGGGTTCCTGAGACGTGCAGTCCATTTACGGGCAAAGAGCTGCTTTGTTTTTTGACATTACCTTGTCTGTCTCTTCTTCCTCTTTCTTATTGTAATGAACCTGGGAGTGTTTAGTAAATCAGGTGACATGAAATGGTTGAATGTTTTCCAACCTTCTCATACTGAAGTGGTCCACAGTAAAGCTTCCATAGCAACCAGCTTTATCCTGAAAACATTTTCTTTGGAGGGGAAAAAATGCAAAAGGAAAGCATGATCTGTGTCTATATGTTAAATACGTCTGTTAATTTATTTTTGAAGGTAAAAAGAGTGTTTCAAGCACTGTAGGAAAAGGCCGTTTATAATGTGTCCGTGTCAGAGTGTCTGTCATTTGGTTTCTGAATCTTCAGGAGGAAGGTGATGTCCCTGGCAGATGAACTTAACCATCAGATGAGTGTATGAGACTTCTTGCCGTAAACTCCTTGAGTAGAGGACGACGTTGGCAAGAATTCTAGTTAAAACCTTGAAGGATACACTGCACTCGTTTTAATTGAATACCACTTTGTACATTAATTAATGTGTCCATTCTAATTTCCCAAAATGGCAAATAATGATGTGTGAAAACAGTATAATTATGTTTTGATATTTTTGGTAGAGTAATAACTGGATTCAATTTGCTTTTGATCTTGAAAGTTATTTATTATTCCTATCAATCATTCATCCTTTTTAATTATATTTATGTCCATTTTCTGTTTTTATTTTTAATTAGGGCACCAAGATCAGCACTGGCCCTGATACATGGCCCAATGATAATTTGTGCGGGGAATTTATTAATACAAAACGAGATTTCTTCCTATGCTTTTTAACGAAACACTTTGAGATTTCTCATTCGTAAGAGAAGCATGCACACACATACCCACGTATGCAGACTTATAAAGCAGAGTTTGTGACTTCATTAAGGTGAGATCCTTGCTTTGTGTGGAAGTAGTACGTTGTCTTGTGTGTGCTGTATGGTTCCAGAATATGTCATTTGGATTGAAATCACCGAGCACCGTGACTGAGTCCCCGTCTGTGATTGCGTGTCATCCGTGTTTCAGCTCCCTAGAGTTGGGCTTGTTTTCTCCGGTAGCTTCTGATGGTTTACCTGTAGCCAAGACGCAGCCGAGGGACGTTTTAATCCACGACCTGCCTAGGGTAGGGGCAGCTGAGGTTTAACAGCGGCATGTAAGCTTCCATGTCTTTTGCTCACATTTTAACTGTGACAAGGAGTTGTCACTTGGAAACAGCCTCTCAGCTTGGGAAAAGGCCTCATTGCCTTTCAACTTGAAAGAGGTTGTGGTAGAATTTCTGTTTGGAGATGAGAAAAAGAGAGTGACAGAGGCAGGCGTGTGATGCTCCCCAGTAGGGGAAGCAGGGCGTTAGCATTCGTCACGATGACAGGAGACACTTGGAAATGAAATTCTTACAAAATATGAGACCAGCACTTAGCCTCAGGAAGAAAGTGATGAAACCACTTGTGAAACTCCCTTGTGAGAAGAGATGCATGTCTTTCAGCTGATTTTTAGAGTAAAACTATTTTTAAAAAAAGCATTTCCTTGGAATTTACACTTTGTTTTAACATTTTGCCGTATTTATTATACATTATCCTTAAAGTATGTTTGGACTTCTACCTCACATCCTTAGGTATTAATAGCTCCTTTTACATCCTCCTGCCTTTGTATCAGACCTGATTTTGCAAAGACGAAGAAGTAGCCTCACAATTGACCTGTATTTATTTGAAATGCATTACGCACTAAATGCAGAGGAGATGCCTTTACTTCTAGCTCTAAACAACTAAAGCTTAAATAATGCATTTCAGCGAGGTAATCTATTAGAACAGCTCTCTTGAGAAGCGTTGTGTTATGAATGGATTCTGCATTTAAAATATCCATTTTGTTGCCTCCCTCCTACTAATTACTTCTTTCTTTGTCTTACCTCTGATTTGCATTACTTAAGCAGAGGAGAGGGAATCTAGTTGGTTGTCTACCCCTTCACAAATCCTTATACTTAGTGGCAAGTGTAATGTTGACTTAAGCTCATTTCTCTTGAAAGAAAACTGCCTTGCCAAGGAAAAGATACTAGATAATCACTATATCTAATTACGAAGAAGAGTAAATCACTAAAAACAAATTAAGTGTCTTAAATAAAATGGAAAATAAAAGCAGTTAACAATCAAAGAAGGAAAATGCTGTCATCTCTCAAGTCTCTTTCAGTGAGCTGATTGAAAGCAGCCTATGTTTGGATGTCTGGCCAACCTGGGGGCTGGCAAAATTTTTTTCGGTGGAACCCCTCTTCAAAGAGTTGGACCAAACTAAAGCAAAACCTTAGATCCTAAGCAGTCCTAAGTATCTTTTGGCTGGAAGTTAGGAAGCAACAGGTTACCCTCCGTGTGGTTCTTCAGACCTTCTCATGCATTCTTTTCCTCCCTAGCTCAGGCTGATGGAGGTCACTTTCAAATCACCGTAGCCCTAATTTAAATAAGCAGGAAACTAATGAGAATTTTATACTTGACCTTAATCTGAAAAGGTCTGAAATAAGCTTATTACTAACTAAACTCTTCCTCTTTCTCTTCCATTTCTGTAGTTCTACATCCTCTTGTCTTCAAGTATATGTCAGTCTAATAGATGTTCAAAGCAACTTAGGAAATGAATCGCTCTTATCCCTGGTTAAACAAGTGTGGTCTGAGAACTACTACTGTTCCTCACAAAACTCTCCTGATCACGTTTTCACTTGGCAATTTCCAAAATTTTTTTAACTCTCTAGTGCAATTTGGTAATTTATATTTCCCGCAAGTATCCCAACAAAAGTGGAAGTGCCCTTTCCATGAATTTTCATGGTATGTTTGTAATAAAAATTAAGAGCACCAAGATAGGAGAGGTGTTTCACTGGAATGTTAATATTAAAAAAGTTGTCCTTAAAAATGTTTATATATCTTCCCTTTGACTAGGTACCCATGAAGGAGTTCCATTTGCTTTTCAAGTACTTTGTCCAATCTTGATATATATGAAGAAAGATCAGAGGTTTAAAATTAAATTACTGAGGTGGGAGGATTTAGGAAAAGAGATGTGGATAGAAGATGGAAGTAGGGTCTGGGAAAATGAAATACCCAATAAAATGACCTCCTGGTTCTATTCCTTTACCTGGAGCCACTTTGCTCCCACTGTGATAACATTCTACTCTACCCTGAACTTGGGACCAGGGGATTTGAAGGAGTCCAGTGTTACACTTCAGTAATAGGTATTGGGGCACCTTTACTTTCCTACCATCTTGGACCTTATACTTCAATTCCGAAAACTAAGTTTTTGTCTCTTTTTTGTGACCAAATGCCCACATAGAGCATATCTTGTCCTTCTCATCCTGGTTTTAGGATCCTGCTGGGTACCTGAGTTTCTATGGGGTCTCCTAATACTATGCTCAGCCTGTAGGGACACCCCCAAATGGTGGATCTCTCCAGTCAACTAACAGACTCGCCACTATCATCACCTCTAACTGGGGACTTCCCAGATTGGCTGTAGGTGGGTCTGCAGACTCTGGCCTTCTAGGGCCACCCATCCTGCCACCAACCACATGAAGTGCTAACACATTCAGTCACATAACACTGGATGTTGCACTTCGGTGACTGTGTCTCAGTCCTTAAAGTCTGACAAATGGTGAACACGCACCAAAGACCATCAGGCCTCAACACTGAACCATAGGTGTCGCCAGGTACTAAGCAGAAAAGCAAATTCAAGATGGTTATTGAAAGAAAGGCAGTTAGTGAAAATTTAGAATTTTGTTTCTTTGAAGAATGAAAGGTGTTTTATATGCCAGCATTTTGGATTAATGGACCAAGGAAAGGACAGTCTCAAGACTGGGATGAAGAAGTGGAAGAGTGTTCTTTGTGGGGCACAGTGGCAGGCCCTCAGCACCCATCGCCGCGTCTTGCTTTGCAGGCTCAGAAACCGGGTTCTCTTCCCTCTGGTTCAGCCCCGAGCAGTCTGCTTGGTCTCCGAGCCATGGGTCTGATCTTCCTCCCGCTCTGCCCATTTGCCCTTAGATCAGCAAGAGCATGACACCAGCTCAGACCCCAGTATGCTGGAGAGGAGTAAAGATTCTTTAGCCTTGAGAAAGGGGCACTGAGCAAAGAAGAGAGGAGAAAGTGGTTACGGAAGGGGACCACAAACTGAAATCACATATCCTGTTAGGAAGGAGATAAGCTGAATGGACTTTGTCTCATTTTTTTTTCTTTCTATTTAAGACAATAAATCCACGATAGGTACAAATATGTATAATGAGCATACTGTTTTCTCTATAAAAATAAGGCCTTATGTAAAGTAGTATATCTGATATTTTCTGTAAACTGATGCCACCTTGTGCTTTATCTGTGTGGTTAATTTCTGTGAACTATTGGACAGCCGATTTGATGGTGGCTTGGCTCTACACAGAGTGTTACTACTACCTGGGTAGGGGGCCACGGAGTGAGAGCAGGCAACTTCCCACCCCTCTTTAACCCCCTGAGTTTGGGTACAGTCCAGCAAGAGAATATTTAAAACTCTCTTTGGTTCAAAATGCAGATAACTGACAGAAATGCAAATAAGGCTGTACTATAAGAGACACATGGATGGCTTCAGATGAAAGTTTGGCCGGGGAATTAATTAGGCTTATCCTCCTAGGGGTGATGAGATGATCCTTTACCTCACAAGCATTCCAGTCTTTCAGTATGAGTCTGTTGGAAGGAACTATTTGAAAAACCAAGGGATACATGAAATGTGACTTTATGAGAAAATGAATGTACTCTTAGAATACCTTCACCTTTTTTTAATGCCAGTATGTTGCATGGGCTGTTCAGCTCTTCAGTAAAAATGATTAATAGCCCCCATCCATCATATCGTACAGTGTGGTACATCTGAGTAGCAGAGAGCTTATAAAATATACTTGGCAATAAGTCACAAAAACATTCGTATTTTTTAATAACATTTTTGAAGGAGAAAAATCTGTTTTTCAATAAATTCTGGCATGGCTTCCCTCTAGATTTTATTTCTCATTTAAAATTACCTTGGGGTTGATTTTTTTTTTTCCTCTTCTGTTCATTGGCTCTTTACTAGGTTTCTGCCTAAGACAGATACATTTTAGAGATGGACCAAAAAGAGGACTAGCACACGGGCATAGAATTACAGATTTCCTTCTCTTTCCACTTTTGGTTAGTTATGAGAGCATTAACACCAATGTAATTTATTCAATTTTACTAAAATTTTGTAGTCACTGTTACTCATGATCAGTCATGAGTAAACACATTTCTTTGTTACTACCCTTACGTACTTGACTTTTCTTTATGGAATATCTTACCTCTACTCACTACTGTGTAAACTGTAGAATCTTTCTTGTGAAGTGGCAGATTGCTGCCATTTTTAGTGGTGGAACTCTAAACTTACATATTATGTCATTATTCCTACTGGAAACTCCTTGTTCCTACTATTTTTTAAAACTCAATTTGTATTTATAATACATAGTCACCAAAGGTTAATTAGTTGATGCTATGGAATGCCAGCTAAGGGTGATATTAATTGTAGAAAATCCTCTCTACCCTTCTTTATTCCTGGGAAGTCAGCACATGTTATTCATAAAGGACATGGGGCCTTCATGGAGGGCCAGATGTGAGTTCCTAATAAATATAAGTGGATTATACTCTCTAGGAAACAAAAAAGGAACTTTGAGAAGACTGTGAAATTCATTTTTACACTTCAAAGAAAAGATGATACTCAACCCATCTGATGTTCTTCACCCCCTTCCCCTGCCCTCGTTAAACATTAAGTCCACGAATGTAATAGTATGCAGGGGTTTTCTCGTCTAGAAAGAATTCCCATACCATATTATTATGTGAGATTAAAGCACAGAAAAAAGTTTAACATTCAAACCCAATGAGCAGGTACCTTGGGGAAGGTAGGAAAAGCAAACTAACTCTCCTTCTGTGTTAATTGCAATGGGAAGTCTCATATACCAGCTGTCTGGTTTTCTTCTCTTTTGCAAAGTAGAAGGTTTCATTCAATGAAACAAAATCCACATTGGGATGCAGATGGCAAAATGTTGAAACACCAGGCAAAGAGGCACTTACTCCGCTAAATACCTTTGGGGCTATCTAATTAGATTTTGAGAGTTGATCATTTGTAAAATATTTTGTTTCTGTATCCTCTGTTTCCTTTAATTGGGCATTTGAGAGAGATTTAGAAGGGGAAATAAATAGGACATTGCAATGGATTGGATGTAGAGGGTGAGAGATGAAGGTATAAATGATGGCTCTAGGGTTTCCTACTTGTGTACTTGAATGAATGGTGGTACTAGTCAGTCAGAGAGCTAGTCACAGGGAGGAATCCAGGTTTGGAGGGAGTAATCAGCAGTATTAGGTTTTAGATAATGTGGAGTGAGTTGTAGTACTTTTGAGACATCCAAGTGGAAATACACCATAGGAAAGGTCTGGGTTGAAGATCTAAACCGCGCTAGTGTGTATACAGGAATAATTTCAATCATGGATATGAATGGGAGTATATAACAATTCATCAGCTGGGAAGAGGAGGATGAGCCTGTACCTGTAGGAGAGGTGGGGAGGACTAGCTCAAGACATGGGAAAAGTGCCAGGATAGTGTTAAGGTCAAAGAACCCAAGATGGGAGAGCGTGTCAAGGTCAGAGAAATTGACGACCTGGATAATGTGTGACTTTCTCCACTAATTCAGGCATAGTTAGATGTGGTAATGTTATCATCTAAAATGTTTTTGTAGAAAATTAGCTGTGCTTTCTACACAGCAAGGATTCACCCATACTAACTGGCTGATGGGCATATTTTTACCACTATGATACAACAGAAAACGTCTAACCTCCATGTACCAAGCATCATTTCTCCCTCGCCCAGAATAATTTTGCTTTAATATCATCCTGTGGGAAATGTATCTAGTTTACTGCTCCGTTCTTTCTATCTTATATGGAATTATAATGATCTTCACTTTTGTTGACAATTTGGATAATGACCAGAAATTATCATTATTGCTGAGGTATCCTGGTTTAAAGCAATTTCCTGGGGGAAAGCATCAAACTCCCATAATAAAGTTACAGTCCAAATTTTAAAAAATGTATCTTGGAAAGTGTTTTTTCTTCCATATAGAAGCATTAGTTCATTCTTTATTGAACTAATTATGGTGGCAGAGCTCTCGACAGAGCCACTGTGGTTGACTAGTATAATAATATAATAGAATGTCCCCTCTCAATTTTACTTACATATTGAAGTTTCAGAGTTTACCACTCACTATTAGATCAGACTGTAATTCAGTGAACCCATTACATGAGCAGAAATAAATTCATAAAGGTAGTAACAGCTGTTTACTCATATTTTCCAGTCTAACAAAAATAGGACTTCAGTGGATTTCAAAATACTTGCCCCAGTATGCCAGTGTTAAAGTAATGGATTAAAAGAAAAAGGCATTTCTGATTCTTTTTTTGGTCTAAAGTAAGAAACAAATTTAAACATCTAAGCAGTTCTCTCATAGGGTAACTTTCCCTATATAAACAATTTCTGCCATAGCTGAAGATAGAACAAATGCATATGCTATTGATTCTTCTAGTAAGTTAAACTGTCTTACTCTTGCAAAAGAGTCTTCAGATATTATGTGGCTCTAAAAATGGACTTCTGGCATGAAAGCAGGCCATTGTCTGTAATGGATGAAGCATCAATTTCTCAGTTCGTCTTAAGGGTGCCTCTCACTGTGGCTGCAGCCTGCCTCTGTCCAACCTCGTGCATGGTGGCTTCTATACACTCTTCACCCCAGCTCTACGTAACCATTTATCACTATTTGAGAAAAGTCTGTGTTTTGTCATGGCCAGCCCCACACCATGCTTTCATCTTCGATCGTCTGTTCATTCAAGATTCAACTCAGATGGGCTTAGTAATTTTGCCCTGATGCTTTCCTGTACATGATGGCTAGTTTTTGTTTTTGGTTTTTCTGTTGCTGTTGTTTGTTTTTTTGTGTTTTTCTATTCCCATGACATTGTGTAAGCTTGTATTTTCATTTACATTTTCACTAATGTTTTACAAGAGGCTTTATGGACTAGTGCTTTTTAAGAAGCTCAGGCTTTTGCATCAGATAAACGTGGGTTTGAAGCCTGATTTTACCACAAACTAACCATGAAACCAAGTTATTTGACTTCTCTGAACCTTACTGTTCTCATCTGTAAGATGGGGATGGTAATAGTACCTTTCTCAAAGGGTTGTCATAATTACCCAAGATAAGCTACATGAAGCACCAGCACATTACATTAAACGCTGTGCCTGGTGCGTGTTTTATTCGTGGTGGTAGCGATATGGGCGTTGGATATATTTGTCTTTCCTTCAAGATTGAGTTTCAGTAGCTGGTCCTTAGCAGAAGCCCAATAAATACTCAATGAATAGCTAACAAGTAGGTGAAATCATACATGCATGTAGTTTGGTGGTCCCAAAGATTAACAACTTTCCTGAGACATACTGGGATTGGAAGACTAAAATTATTGGGTATTTTAAAATTTGGAAGAGTAGAATTTAATAGCTCTTAAATTTATCCTGTCCTGAAATGTGAGAAATTTAGGTTGTAATATTTATGGTCAGATGTTCTGTTTTCATTCAGCAATGTACGAGAAGTATGTAGTCAAAGAGAGATGGACACCACTTTTGGGCTCTTGGCATTTGGTCTCCAGCGTCGATCTGATTATGCACTGATACTGACTGCCATTCATATCATACTGTGTTTAATATGCCACAAATTATGCCAAATTACATAATTCCATACAATTGGAGGAAGGTCTTCTAGTATTTCTGATTTATTTGCTTGCATTTTGCCATGCGCTGCAAACTGTTATAATACTCTGTCAGTGGATCAAACTATAATCTTCAGACCGAAAAAATCTCAGTTTCAGCTTCCAAGAAACATACAAAATATTCTGATGAAGTTTATCTTGTGAACTTAAGTATTTGCCAAGAATAGTGGGCAATAAGTAATACCTTTGAACTAAAACAAGTGTCTACTAAACACAGGAGGAAGAAAATTACTAAAACAATATACAGTTTATTTTTTAATAATGCTCTTTGGGGTTGATAAATATAGGAATAATCTGGGGAAACGATGGAATGAAGTCATTGTGTATAGCACATTGTGTGTAGCCGCAGCATCTTTGTGTGTAGTTTGTGTGTGATTTGGCTCCTTACACCATGTGACAGACACAGATGTGTTGAAAAAGAATGTGGCAAATGAGATGCTGGTGTTGCTGCCCATTACGCTTGTGTAATCACCTTCTCTGATGATCCACAATCAAAGAATGAAAACCCTGGTTCAACCACGATGTAGTTGGGCCAAGCATCTTTTTTCCAACCCTATGATTTCATGATTAGCAAAGTTAAAAGAGTGATCCAAATTTGTATCCCGTGGGGTTATCTGAGGGGGGAAATAAAACTTTAAGTCCAGATTAATCAAAACATCTCCTGATTTTCACTGGATGAAAAATAAAGGCAGTAGTCATTTTTATCATCTACAGTAGTGAGTAAGAGCACAGATTCTGGAGCCAGCCCATCTGAGTTTAAATCTGGGCTTGCCAATTCTCACTTACGGGGCCTTGAATTCGTTAGCTTGCATCTTGGGGCTCGGTTTCCTCATCAGCAGAATGGAATAATTAAGTTACCTATCACAAAGTAATGTTGTGGAGATTGAGTGAGATTATATGTTCATAAAACCGTGTAACAGTTCCTTGAGCAGAATAAGAAATGTTCGCTGCTGTATCTTTCTGGATGAGTCAGCCATGACTTCATTCACCCCCAAAACAACAATGGCTCCTGAATGTGTCTTCAGCCTCTGCCTTTTGTGATGTCCAGTTTTATTTTTCAGCTACTAAGGATCGCCACTTGGTTTTCTTTTTGGGTTGTGCACACATGTATGTGTCTGTCCCCTAGTTCCTTCTCTTGTTGTCCTAGCCAACTGTAAATGTTTGCCTCCTTCCCATGCTCTCTCAGGTCACTTTCCAGCTCTTCCTGCTCTAGCGCACTGGCCTTCTTGCTGGTTCTCAGACACCTAGAGCACATCTCTGCCCTGGGGCCTTTCTCCACTTCTTCCCTTGCATATCCGTATGGCTGGGAGGCTCCTCCCTTGATAGAGATTTCTGCTCCCATGTTATCTCCGCAGATCAGGGCTTCATCTGGCAAAGAATTGATAAAAGATCCTTATCATTCCCAGATGCATACCTTATTAGCTACATCCTGATCATTTTCAGAAGGTACTATCCACTTTCCAGACAGGCCTAAGCCAGAAAGAACGTTTGAACCCATAACTTGGTCATCTGTGTCGCTTTTACTATTAATCTTAAAACGTAAGTAATATGTTCATTTCTGTAGCACTGTGGAGTGGCGGATAAGGATTCAGCACCCTCGGGGGCGGAATCCTCAGAGCATTTGAAATAGGTGTTTTAAGCAAGGATGAAAAAATGAATATAAATGAACAATGAATACTCGGTGGAGCAAACAGTCGTTACTTATACTTTTGTCCTCTTTCTGGAAGGAGAAAACACTGGAGAGGAGAACAGGAGTTGCAGTTACAGTTATATTTACACACAGCGAGACGTTTTGGAGATACTGGTCCTTAGGGATAGTGACTGTCCAGGGTGCAGCCTTCTTCTCAGTCCAGGCTTACTCTCTAAATCTCCCTCCTGTGCTTAAATACCTTCCGAGCCCAGGAGCTTCGGTCCTTTGCATTTCCTGCTTCACCGTGCCCTGCTCCTGCTGGTGGATTCCAGAGGGAGTAAAGCTCTTCCAGACATCCCGCTTGAATCAGGCTTGTGCCTGGTTTAAGCTAAGACTTAACCTCTTTGTGTTGGGGGATATGTGTCGCTAGGACTGCTGGTTTGCTCTGCAGCTCCGGAGGCTGCATTGCAAACTGCCCCTGCCTGGCAGTGAGTTACTGGCAGCAGTGGTGACGTTGCCATCTCAGGTGTCCACCAGGGCCTGGCAGGCAGCGCAGGTGAGGGGGAGGGCCGGGTGGGAGCTATTGCAAACCCAAGGGCACACGCCTCCTGTGGGAGGGCAGCTCTGGCAGCTCCAGGCATAACTGGCTTATGGGCCCAGATTTTGCCAGTTTTCCAAGAGAACCAGAAATCCAGATTTACTGTGAAACGTAAATATTGGCAGCTAATTCAGTTTTTATGAAGGGTCCACGAGCTTGGGACCTTTGTTCCTGAAAACAGACTTTCTTTACTTTATCCCTGTTGCACTCAAACAGAAAGTGTTCTGGGTCATCATGCTACTTATAGGGTAAGGGAAGTTGATTGGGGCTGAGCAAATACATACATATGCAGATGCGTGTGTACGTGTCCACACACCCACTTCTGAGGTTCTGGGAATCTTCTCCCACCCACCAGTAGCCAGCTGCAGGTTTTGGAGCGTAGTCCTGCACTACACCGTCAGAAGACTGTAGGAATCGCAACGTGATCCGTATTAGGATTGGTTTTGGTTTGGATTCGCACTTACTGCAGTGCCAAGCATTCGGTAAATGCTTACGGATTGAATGCCATGTTTTATTTTAAACATACATTTATAGGAGGTATCTCATGTCCTTGTTAAAAGTCTATTAACCGTGTATTCCAGCTTCTTAACCCTTGATCAGGTCTATGAGTCAGTTTTCAAAAAAAGCAATCAAGCCAGTGGTAACTCTCTCCTCCCGCTTCCCCTCTCCGCCCTTCCCCCAGGTGCACCCTGGTGGTTGGCAGAATTCCGCTGCTCAGTGCATGGTGCCCTGTCACGCCATGCAAGGACACCCTCCGTTTGTTTTCCTCTCAGCCGGACCCCCATTCCCTTCACAGGCGGGCCCTGCAGTGCGTCTGCCCTTTCTTTAGATGTGTTAGGTGTCCTTGAAAATCATGTATTTGCACGAACGAATTTTATAACCTACATGAGTGGGATTAGCTTCTGGTTCTGTATTTTGTGCTTTTGTTTTTATTCAGTCATTGCTGATTTTAGAGCTGTGTACATTGCTGGGTGTGCAACTTATGTCTTGCTTCTGACTGCTCCATGATATCCCATCGCGAAAATCCTCCATGTTTTATTTATTCCTTCCCCTGGCACATGAGTCTAAGTTGCCTGCTGGTCCCAGATATTTCAGATAGCCCGTGAGGAACATGCATATCCTCTTACAGCTTTGAAGGGAGAGTTTGATTATATTCCGAGGGCCCTGGGGTATGAGAACACTTAGTTTCACCAATCCTGTGAGATAGCTCTCCAGAATGACTGGTCCCATTCATACTCCCAAGAGCTGTGAATGAAGTTTCCTATTTCCCCACGTCTCCACTTGGCATTATTTGACTTTCTAGTTTTAATCTGATAACTGTGTCATTGTCATTTTAATTTACATTTCTCTGATTACTGGCGAGATTGAGCTTTATAAACTTCTTAGACCATTTGGATTTATTTTTCCTTCTCTAAATTACCTGTTCATATCTTATGCACATTTTTCTATTGGATTTCTTGTCTTTTTCTTGTTGATATTTTGTATAGTCTGGATGTTAATCCTTTGTTCCTTTTTAGATGTGGCAACTATCTCCTGTCGCTTTTGTCTACCGTGTCCTTTGTTGTAGGCAGATCTGTCAATGTATTTCTTTATGACTTAAAAAAAAAAGCGTTTAAGAAATCCTTCCTTATCCAAAGCTGTCAAGAGTATTTTCCGACACATACTTTTGTTAGCTTCATAGTTATTCTTCATATCTAGACATTTGCAGCTTTTGGAGGGGAGTGTTTTTTGTGAGTTTGTTGTTGTTGTGTGGCCGTGAGGGATGGATCCGAGGACGGCTCGTTTTTACAGTACCATCTCCTAAATAATCCATCTGTCTTCCACTAATGTGTGTTGCTCCCTCTGTCCCATGACAAGTTGCCACATACACGTGAGGCTGTCTGAGTACCTGATTTTGTTTCTAGAATAGCAGACAGACGTGGACACCCTAGGTAAATGCCTCCAAGAAAGCAGTGATACCAGGAATCTGTAGACTCTTACGTACCTGATGAATAAACTTGAAGAGTTTCAATCTAGAAATTTAAGGATGAAAAAAAGAGCCTTTAAATATAGTCTGTTTCACGTTCTCATTTTCACATCAAGAATCAGAAATTCAGAAAGAGATCAAAGTGTTTACAGTCACGTGGTGGTGGCTCATGGAGGACTGGGTCCCAGGTTTCCTCCAGGGCAGCTAAGTAAGCTCTGAATTCATGACCCCCGGCTGCCTGTTGCCTTTCCAGGGTGAGGGCAGGTGGTGTTTCAGCCTCACCTTCTGTTCCTGCCTGTCACAGTTTTGTGGGTTTCTAGTTACTTCTTTTTAACCTTGCTTAGTGAACAACTCTTTAGCTCTTCAGGCTGGTTATTTTCCTTAACTACTGGATGCGGATGTTTTATATTTTTCTCCCCTCCCTTCCTCTCTTTCTTTGTAGCAAAAGAGAACTTACTGGTACCAGTCAAGGAAGTAAGTGGGAATCACAGCAGGCGAGAGAAAAACAGTGACAAGAAATGGCTTCTTGATACATTGGTTTTTTTAATGCATGTCTCACAAAAATGATCTGGCTTTTATACCTACCTACATGCATTATGTTTTTAGTTACCTTACTAGGATATGTTTTTCTGTGTGAGAATCAATCCCCCCCCCATGGGGTGGAACAGAAAAAAATTATGTGAAACAGAAAGAATTATTAGTACTTCTTGCTTCATCTTCCCCCTAAATCTGCACCAAATCCTGGTTAGGATTCAACATGTTTTGTTTGGTCTAAACACTGGTAGGTTTATAAATGTATTAATGCATGGAATAGAAACAGAAGAACTTTAATGGAGGTAACATAGCCAGGCAGGGCGTCAGAGATTAGAGGAAAGGAGGAGTTAGCGATGTTTTGTTTGCTGTTGGTGTGCAAGGAGAAGGCAGTGAGGCAGCCAGTGTGATCTCGATGGTGTTCTCCGAGGTCATTGGCATTCTCAGTGGCGCACCAACAAAGGACTCTTTCTTCCAGAATACCAGAGTACAGTGCGCCAAGGGGAGGCCTCCTCCAGGGGCAGTTTCTGCTTGTCAAGGAATTGCGAGCCTGACCTTAACCACCACCTCATTTCATGCCTGAGAGCTTGGAAGCCGAGACCACCACTAACAAGGACCGAGGCCCTTGGAAATGCAGCACAGCAATGCACATTTTATTGAATCCTTACTTTGAAAACTGCGTAACTACGGGCATGGACAGCGAGGCGATTTGGGAGAGTGGCTGTAAGATTGGAAGGTAATCACCTCAGCCTCTACCTGCCCTGCCTGCTCTGAGTAACATTTGGTTAGGATGTGCTCTTCAGTCCCTTCCATTCTGCTACCTCCCTCTGAAATGGGAGCTGTCATTTGGAAGCGATTTTGAAATCCTTTGATGAAATAATAATATGTAGCACTTATTAATAGAATGATTTTTTTACTCAAAAGCTAAGAGACCTTCTGGGCCTTTTAATGGGTTAATCTTCATCTTCTCACTGGATGTTATACTTATTTTTTAAATTTCCATGTTTAAAATGGGCAAACTGACCAAACAAAACTCTTGAATAACCTACCTACCTGTTCACTAAGTAGGTCATCTAGTGATACCTACAAGTAAATAGCTTCATAGAGTAGACACAGTATTTTGATGCTTTTGTTACTGATGAACATTTGTGAGATGCAGGTAAAAATGATTCATCTAAATAAGCTTAGCTTTTCTTTGATCCTCATTGAATAAAATCTGTCCCATAAACTAAGAAATTTTTTCTTCCCAGCAAAGCCTAACAGAGTTTTAGAGGAAAGCTATTTTCAATTAGAGAATTTCTTTTTCTTTTTCTTTTAAATGGGAAACTGTTCTTGGTTATGGATTGAAGAGGATTCTAACTGCCTGTCTGCCTGATGTGGAGGCATTCTCTCTTTCACTAAGCAGTGTGCCCTTATGTCATAGAGGTTATGGATGAAAAATGATTGAAATCCTATGAATGAATCTCACTGTGCTATGTCTGTAGTACAGGCAAAATGCCTCGAGTTTTTGTTGGATACACTGAAACGCAGTGTGTTTCCACAGGCAATTGGAGAACAAATCGATGCTTCAGACAGTAATACATTTTAGAAAGAGATTTTGCATATAAAGCAGTGGAAGTTACATCTTTTGAATTTGGTTGACTATCATAATCAAATATTTGGAGGAAAAGAGACCTATTGTCTGACAAAAGTCAGTGCAACTTGTATGTTCAGCCTGGTTTTTGTAAGGAAAACAGACTATTTGAGGGATAGCCCAGAGTAGCTTTTAAAATCTCCTTACTTATTTCTTGTTTCCATTTTAAGCTGTCAAGGGGACCTCTTTGATATTTGCACCTTTAAATACATGTGGAATGCTAAGGCAGAACCTTAGGAATGTCCTGTGTCGGTGCTGACTTGGGGCTGACACTCTTCTCTGTACCACATTTTTATTGGACGTGAATGTCTTTGCAAGAAAATCTTGCTTCCTGGGCTTTTCCATATTGTTCTTTATTTCATCCATGGGAATAGTGGACTTTTTCATTTCTTTAAGATGCATCTTGGGATGTAGAAAGCATCATCAAGAGATCATTAACTGGGGACACATAAGGAATTTGAGATTATAGGTTACTTGATATGAGACAGAATCAGAAACTGCAGGAGTTGGAGAAAGACGAGGCCAAACTGATCTTCCTAGTAAAGTATGTATACACGATACGTGTATATGCGTGTGTATCCTTAGCTCTAATTACACACATGTTCAAATGAGAGGATCTGGAAGTCTTGGTTGAGCTCGTACTGGTACATCAGTTTTCCAACTGGTAATGGACGAGAAGGATTGAAAATGAGCTGTATTGACTTACATGTTTTTAATGGCAAAGGAAGAAGTAGGTGTGGCAGACAGCCAGAGAGATGTCTTTATGTTTATTTAGGAGGAGAAATCCGAGTGGCAATAAGGTATGGACAACAATATTTGTGGGAAAAGCAATAGTAATAATTTTAATACAAGCATCCAGGAGACAAGAGAAGTTTGGACAACAGAAATGATTTATAGACAAAGGTATAGCAAGTGCAAACTCATGTATGATGGAAGATATTTTTTGAAACTAAGTCATCATAGGTAACTCCTTGCATTTCTACATGTGTAGCCCATGTCTGAAGCTTGTATCCCCACTTCAAAAACGCTTTTTCTTACTACCAGTGTTTGGAAAGCCAATGAACAGGGAAATGCAATTTCTAATTCCTCAATAAATCAATATCTTCTTATTTTAAAATATAGATGGCTTTGGCACTTGCATTCTAATCCAGAGGCCATAGTGATTCTTGCCAAGGCACTTTTTATGTTTCTTGGGAAATATTTCCAAAAGGAAAAAATCAAGATTCCGTTTTATTCACTGTTAAAATGGCTTTTTGAGGTATTTTAAATTCATCAAGGATGCCATCATCAGCATCATTACTATTAATGTAATTATCATCACCACTAGATGGTGCATGGGGAATTGGGGGCACTGGATGTTATAGGATTCGTTCTCCTGTACGCTGTCACTAATTGGCTGTTAAGGGAATATAGAAATGTATCAGAGGGTGGAGGAAAGGGGACGATAAAATGTGATGGACCGTGCTCGCTGATTAAAACGATGCTGGAGAGGGGGTGATGGAGATAGGCCTGGCAGGAGAAGTCTTCCATGTTCGTCCCTTTGCATAGGACATGCATGGGAGACTGCAGTAGAATTTTACCCGGGTCCTGTATCAGAAGCAAATATTCCTTCAATTGGAGTCGCAAACAGCCTCCAGTGCTCTGGTGGGGCTGGATTCCTGGAAATCCCTTATTAAACACAGTTGTCTTGACCTGGGTCCCCAGCAGGTCTGCACGCACACGGTTGCCTGAGTTCGCATCCTGGCTTGTCCCCTCTGTGCTGCCGGCTCGGGAACCTACGAGGCAAGATCAAGGTTCTTGGTTTGACAGGTGTCATTTTCCAGGACCGTCACTTCTTGATTTTTTTCTTTCTTCTGTTGACTTTCATAGACTATAGGGAGTCTCTCCTGTCAGAAAGTGTGCTGGCTTCTGGCTTTCTGTATGATATTTTGTGTCTGGCTTCCTCTACACTAAAAATATCAGTGGAAGGAATTATAGATGGTTCAATTAAAGTAGTAATTGGGCAAAAACAGCTCATAACAAATCCAGTTCTGGGAGATGCTTCTGTGCTTTGATTATTATGTTCCTCCCTATTTCTCCTTGTGCTTAATTTTTAAAAATCTGGTATGATAGCTCATTTAAGGATTTCCTAGTTCTCAATTGTCTTTCTAATCCTAGTGCCTAGCAAAGGGCCTAGTGCTGAGAACATACTGAGAATAAAAATAATCAGTGAAATGAGAGTGAATAATGATCCAAAAGACCTTTGAAGTATTTTCAACACTGAAATAATAATTTCTTAGTATTCACAAGCATAATAGGCCAACAATATTTGTGTAAAATGCCAGTAATAAACAGATGTGAAGGAGTGTTAATGAGTAAAACTGATAGTATCAGTAAATATACAACATGTTGAAGAAGGTTTGACATTTTTGGATGCTGTATCATGTCTTTTGATAACACCAAGTTTGTATTTGTCACAAGTGACTTGGTAGCTATTTAAAACCTGCTAACACTCTTACTCAGCTATACTCTCATTGAGTCATAAATCTAAACAGGACTTGAAGTTAAGACCCATGGTTGGAATTCTTCAACACAGTTGAACACGTGTTCTTTGTGTGAGGTCGAATGAGTGGATAATGGTGGCTTCTAGAAAGAAAAGGTTCTTACTAGGTGATTGTCTAGTAGTGTGTTGGCCATGACCTTTTGATTCTTTTGACTTGAGAAATTTAAATGTATCCTAAGGTCTTAAACCTCACAAAGATGTTTATAATCTGGAAAGATCAGTGCCTTTTTCTCAACACTCGCTACAGAACATGCAAGAATCTTATTAGCATATGATTTTGAGCTCTGATCAGCAGAAACATACAACCAAAACATCCACATTGTGTTTTCTTTTTAAAGGTTATGAGTTCAGTAGGTAACTGACTTTCTGTATATAATTTTGTCCATTTTGTGTCACCACTGGGTTGGTTTCCAACATATAGAATGTAGCTTTTGGCACATAGTAGGGGCTTAATACACATTTTTGCATGAATGAATCGAAATTACACAACGGGAGAATAAAATTGGTGATGCATAAATGTGTGGAGATCTACTTGTTGCAAATTGTCCAGTATGCACATTCACTACATAAATATCTGGAGGTCAGTGGGGCAGAGCAGTGAGATGTACACACACGAATTCTTGTTTCTCAGCTTCAGTTTGATTTGGTGACGTTAATTCAAACATAGCTGTAAGCCTCATGCTAATGGCTTTTTAATGGCTTAAAAGGGTGAGTGTCTTATTCAGCGTTTTATATCCAGCCCAGCAACTGCATGTAACCTGATACTGCATAGGCATTTAACAAACTTGGATTGGATTGTTGAAAAGGGAAAGGAAGAACGGGTCATTAAGAATTCTTGCCCTTTCTCATGTGGAAAAGAAAGGGCTTGCTTGTAGTAGGAGGGAGTTGCATTTGTGAGTCATGGGGATCCATTATCCGTATCTGCTGAAGGGCTGTCAGATAGGAAGTAAATTTAGAGACCTACTTGTCCCTTTAGCTATTCATCCTGTTGATTGGCTCCGGTGGCAGGCAGCAGTATTTTTAGAGAAGGGAATGATATGGAATTTCTTCATGTACAGAACATTAGCTGATCCCATTACTCAAAGCTGCTCAAAAAGTCACAGCTGACACTTGACAGAGCTGCAGAGGAAAAACAATAGACCTAAGAAACAAAACACTGAAATGTGTGATGAAAATATATGTAGATTCAAGTTACTCATCACCACTGTTAATCCAGTTTGGTGCTGCTAAGTTGTCAGTGGTATTAAAAATATAATTTTCATAGGAATCGATTTTATGTGTCTCTTCGCCCTACCATAAAGTGAAAAATAGGCTGATTTTTCACATCTTGTACCACCTTCCTATGAAACGTATCTGACATTTATGCTTTGACAATTGGTATGGGAGGACGAAACACGAAGCACCTTTTTTCCCTGTAGCAGCCAGCATGGTGCTGTATCTTGGTTTCCAAGTAATAAATGCAAGGAAATAGCAAACAATTTAAAAAATGGCCTTAATCCTGTGGGAGATGGTATTAGTAATTTCTAAGATAAAAATCCTTTTAATACTATAAATTAATGCACTTGAATGGCTTCTCTGCAAGAACTCCGGACTGTAGAAACATGCAGATCCTCCTTCAGAACAGCGAAAGACCAAGCCATCTGCAATTTAACTGTCAGTAAATGGCTGGCACTTACCCAGAGTAGAGCCTTTTCAGCACTCTATTCTTCGACTTGGGTTTTGAAACCTAATGACCTTTCAGATCGAGAGATTCCTCTGAGCCCGTTGGGCTTATTCGAGGAGAAGTCTGTGTGTGTTCGGGAACTTCCATGGGAGGGTCGGAGGTTTGGAGGCTCGACCACACACTGCAGGGCTACAGGTCTCACGTCAGAAGCCCTAGTGCTGCAGCCGGGTGTGGTGACCACTTTGGTCAAGTAAAGCTTCTTTCTTTGCTCCACTTACGTAATCATTTGGCAAAATCAGTTAGTGGTTTTCCAAGCTGTGGAGGGAAGAGTGCCTGGGGAGTCAGGGGAAGTAGATTGGATGTCCGGTAGTGGTCCCTTTACTTTTTAAAATCAATGAGGAAAGAGACCCTGGGCTCCTATTGGTCATGTTGCAAATAAAAGTATCAGGATTAGTCCAAAGAAACGTTTAACAAGGTATCAGTGAGGTGACATCTATCTGTTAAAAATCCATCAGTATGTTTGTTAGTTGTAATACTCTCAGCATCATAGTAGAATACTTCATTCACTTAACTGACACTTACACAGCACTTAAAATATGGCAGATGTTACTCTGAAGGCTTTATAGATATTAACTTACTTAACCCACGTGACAGTCACATGATGTAGGTTCTCTTATCACCCTCATTTTAAAGATGGGGAAACTCAGGCACAGATAGTAACATGCCCAGGATCACAGAGCTGGTAAGGTCAGAACTTAGGTTTGCAGCTGAGTGGTCTTGTGTCAGAATCCACGCTCAAACCCCTCTGCTGCGCCACTTCTGAGTAATACAAGGCAGTGGTTTATAAATCACTGTGACAACCAGTGATAAAAAGTCCCTCTAATGTAAACTGTGTCATTCCTTTATATCCTCCCTCTCTCTCTCCCCGCATCTTTTATTAAGACCATTAAGAGATTTTGTTGAATGCCAAGTGTGTTGACTTAGAAGAACTGCCTTTGAATGCTGACATTTACTAGCTGTGTGGCTTTGGAGCAGTCACCCTTCTGAGTTGCTTTCTTCATTTAATGGGTGTCACATATAAATCCTGTCGATATCACACAAGTCAAAATGTTGTGTAAAATGTAAAGCCCAGGAGAAATTGGTTAGGTATCATTCAGAAAGACCAGTGGTTCTCCAACGACGAGAATGCCCAAGAGGGCCTTGCTGTTGTCCTGCAGTTCCAGCTTCCTGCCATTCTCTGCAGTAGGTCCATGGCCACTCCTGTAGACCGTGGTCTAACTTGGGGTGCTGTTACACAGCCTCTTAGGGGGTTTCTTTTTAAATACTTAATATTCATGACAAAAACAAAAACCACGTGTCATGGCATCCTGACATGAACATAATCCTTGTTCATGGTAAAATGGAGCAACAGAGTTTCCATTCTAGGTGGTAAATACCATGCTCACCCAAGTATTTTTAAAATGCATGACTCTCCAGAGAAGGGTGCCTTTGCATGGCTCTGCCGCTGACCCCGAGCAACGTGATACTGACCTTGCAGAGCATCAGGCTGAGGTTGAGTAGTATTCATCTTAGCTTCTGGTTCTGATCTTGTGTAAAAGCCAACTCATGCATGCACAACATGATAGGCCGCGTCGCGCCTCGCAGCCTTTTCCTGTGCTGTCCTTTTATACATTTTTTATAAGGCAGAATGTATTCAAAGCATTCTGCCTCAAAAGGCATTTTGCTCTAACGGCTGTGTAGAAATGTTTATTCTCTGCTTCTATGTTTTTAAAAAACAAAAGGGTAATCAGAAGCATTTAATTGTCTTAGATGCTCTACAAATAGTAATTAAAAGCTTTTTTTTTTTTTAGTTTTGCAGAAGTATAAGCATGTCTGTGAATTAAATAAGGACCTGTGTCAAGCCTGATTTGCCCGGTGAAGGTGATATATTTTGGTAGTGCCAAACTGAGGGCTCATTGCCCAATTGCATGATAAGTGGACCCCATTTAAATGTATGTTTATTGTTTGTCCTTACTAGCTGTGGTCCTAATGCAAGGCTCAGTGTACTGTTTTCAGGATGTCACCTCCACTCGATTCTTGTTTTTATCTTAAGTGGCATGCTCAAAAACTACATTCCTATCATCCATTCCCAAAGCTTTGAGTAACAATATTCAAAGATGTCATTTCTGTTAAAAGATTAATATATTCAGTAAGTAGTTCCTAATGTCCCCATTTCGTAGAGAGGAAAACTGAGGCACGGTGGCCTCAAATGCTACTCAGTAGAAAAGCTGAAGTTACTAACTTTTGGATTCTTGGCCTTCAGCTTTCCCCACCAATTCACCAGCCTCTCATTTGTATGTCTGAGAGAAACGTTAAACCAGATAAATGTCTTAGCTCGTCCTGTACAAGGATGAGAAAATCAAAAGCCTGCAGTATTATTTCACAGCTCAGGGGTCACTTTTCTTGTCCTTGAATCATTTGAGCAGGAGACAAGGAGGTCAGAAAACCCCAGTTCTATTTTGGTCCTGACCAATGACTGGTTGTGTGACCTTTCACAAGTCACTTAACTCCTGTGTCACTCTCTGTGAAATGGGGATGGAGGAGCCCTGCTCCCCTGCCTGTCTCAGATGGCAACTTCATCAGGAAAGGTGCCTGGAGATGCCCAGACGGGATGGCCTGCTTAAGGCACTTTCCCGAGCCACCAATCTGGTTGACCAGATACGTGAACGAGGCGGAAACTACACGGGGACTAATGAGTTTTCAACAAGAAGATGGGCTGGAAAAGCAGTGTAGCCATGTCACCTTCTGTCTGCTGTATTCATAGAGGTGTGATGGTCCAGAGGTAGGATTTTTTTTTTTCCCCTTCACACTTTAAGTTTCTTCAGTGAGCTTAGACAGGCAAATTTCAGAGGTTGATAAAATAGGGCAATACCTTGAATTGGTAAAATCCAGCAGATGTGCTTCCTAACAGATTTTACTTGGCTGCGGTCCTCTTTCTTGAGTAACAGTGGACGCCAACCAACCACCTCCGAAGCAGCCGGGGCATTTCCTGTGATTCAGGATGGCAGACCTGATTTCTTGTGAAAGCATGTGATTAGCACTCTCTCCCCAGACCCTTTCATAGCATTTTAAACAAGATTTTAAAGGGAAAAGATTGTTAGAACACCAATCACATTCATGGTTCCCTCTAGCATAGACTAACCATTAATAAGTTACTCCATCAATTGGAGATGTAATGTCTTGCTAAGAAATGTCATGTTTGTACTATAAATCTTCAGTTTCTTTTTACTGACAGTCACTATTTTTTACATTTAGAAAACTTTTATAAATTGCGTTTTAATATCCAAAACCCCAGTAAAAAAAAAAAAATGGGTAGGGGATACAAATAGGCTTCACAGAAGGAATATAAATTGTAAATGTAGTCACGAAAACAACTTGATCCTCCCTCTGTAATGGTCAAAGAGACTAGAATACTGCAGTGGTCAAGAGTATGGGTGTATCTAGGTTCACATCCTAGCTGCACTACTTACTTGGCTGTTTGATTTTTTTCCCCCTTCTTCTTTGTTTGCTAAGGTAATATTTGCATACAGTGGAATTCACCGTTTTATATGTACAATTTGATGAAAATTATATAACCTCCATCACAATTCATTTAGTTCCTTCTTTATGCATCCATTTCCCAGCAGTTAATTTTCCTGACATAGGCAGAATTTGATTGGAGGCAGGGATGGTGCCAATTCTACAGGTAAAAGGAGAGGTTTATTTGAGTCAGCAAGCATTCTTAGAGCACGTTTTGTGAGTCAGGCACCTGTGCCAGGTGCAGGGGACACTGTCTTCAAGGAGCTTATGTGCCAGGAAATACAGGCAGTTGCAGACAGAAGTGTGGGTATTTAGCTCTTAATTTACACATTGGTGCAGAATAGAATACCCTCCTTACTAGTGCCCAGGAGCAAATAGTCCCTATGTAGTTGATTTATCAAGTGGCAAGACAGTCCCCATTCGTTGTGCTCTTTCTCTCAAGAAGCAAAAAGAAAAACTTGGCTGGGGTTCGCTCCTAGGTTCTTAATGTTCTAACAGGGTCTCATTTCAGCTGCGTAAGTCATTGTTGAATAACAGAAATTAACCAAGAGAGATCAGACTTCAGGCTTTCTTCATGTTATTTGGAGACATGCTAACAACTCACACCATCTTTGAAACTGAAAATTTCTGTAAACATCAAGCATCTCCAAAGACACCCCCACCCCTGACCCCCAGAAGTACCAGCTTCCCCTCCGGCAAAAATCTAAGGGAGGGTAGGGAAGCTCCATTTGGCTGTGAAACCCCGGGAGAGCCTTTGCTCTCACCTTTCCTGCATCTGGGGAGCTCTTGATTCTCCTCCAGCTTCCCCTCCCCTCTCCAGCCCTTGCAGCCCCTCCATGCTGTGCCTGGTTTGGGCCCTTGATTTCCTAGATTACTACCTGAAAACAGAAAAGGGCCATAGCGAGACTCACAGCGGCACTAGAGATAGCACCGAGGCTCTTAGAACTACTTCGCGGGTGCTCCTGCCTGAAGCCGGGAGTCCTTGACGTGCAGAATTACTGCAGGTGCGGCCCAAGCGGCGCACGGATCGGCGCCCAGTGCCTCTCACATCAACAGCTCTGAAGCGCGTCCATCTGCAGGCGCGCCGAGAGGGCTTGCGGGTAGGTGTGCAGCCTGTAAATGAGCTCAGTGTCTACGGTTTCCAGTATTTAGACCCGAAGGCATGTTCTGGCGGGGACAGAAATCACCACCTTAGACCCATATCTCACCCAAGAAGTTTATAAGTCCACACAATTGGACTTTTCAACTACATGCTATGTTGCAAATGCAGAAATAATAAAATTCCCACCAATTTCCAGGCATAGAAAACCAATTTCTCCCTTGATGGGTCCAATTACATGGTTGATATAAAATTTTAAGACCTATCTTAGTGTTTTCTGAGGCCAGCCAGTCTCTGTGGGCTTGTGAGTAAATAGCACATACAAGCTGTTGGAATATTTGTAGGTCTGGACTATTTGCATTGCATGAAAGAAATTAGGCAAATTTTTCTGATGCCAAACCATTAAGCAGCATTTTCTATTTTGCAGTGCCCTTTCTTTCTTCCTTCCTTCTTCTCCCCCTCCCTCTCAGCTGTTCCTCCCTTCCCCCCACTTTCTTTTTTTTGTTTTTCTCCCATCCTCCCTTAACAAATACTTGAGGCCCTACTATGTGCCTGACACCTTGTTGCTGGGGATACAGTCATGAACAGAGACAGAAATGGTTCATGCTCTTTAGGAGCTCACGGTCAAATAGGGGTGCAGACATCAGTCAGATAATCACAGAAGCATAAATTACAAATTCTGATTAGTGTATTGAAGAAGACTCGCCCACGTGCTGTGAGGCTAGTATCTTTTCATGTTGTCTTTGATTTTTCATTTGTAGAAAGACACAGCTTTGCTGTGTGTCTGTTTCTTAGTGGAGGATGCCCCCACAGCACTTCTTGCAGAAGCTGTCTTCAGGGACATATTTTTCTGAATGCATAGAGCCCAGCGTGCTAAAAGAAATGCTCCGATGACAGAGGAGAGTGGAGATGATTATGCCTTTAACTGAGGAAATTTACTCCTCAAGGGAAGGGCTCAGTACAGACTGAGGAGGGGGCTTTATTTTTGCCCATCTTTGCCAGAGAACCATATAGCCTAGAATTAAAGCAGGATGTGAGTCCATCTTAAAGAATCTGAAACCCTCCAGATCCAGGTCAGGTACTCCACATAATTAAGTCATCTTTAGCAAATGCCTCGGTTTCTATCCTCCCTTCCATTTTATTTTCAAGAAGCTGTCGAATGGAACTTTTTTTTTTTTTAATGCATAGCAGTATTCAACATTTGGAGCAGTGTTTCTTGAAAATGGATTTCTGCAGCAAGGCCTTGGCTATATCCCTGGATCCTTTCTTAATATGACAGCCTGTCATTCCCAAAACTGTACAGAACAGCCTTGCTTTGCAGCCTCGCTCACTTTTTTTTTTTAATTTGCAATAACGATGGCAACCATTAGAATGATATAAACCACTTACTAATCAGTTTAGTAACCAAGGACATCTGCTTTACATAATAGGGAGCCAAATTAAGGAGGCTTTTATTTGTTCAGAAATTGTCAAAGTCAAAAAACCTAATGGTAAAATCAATTGACTCTTTGTGCTGGTTTCCAACAGCTGTACCCTTCAATCAGTGACCGCAGAAAGCCACCTATTTGTGTTCATTCAGAACGTCGTCGGAAAGTAGGCCCTTCCTAGACAGTACGCCAAAAACCTTCCTAACTTGATAAATTGTAGTTAGGATTTGAGATCCCCTTTGCCCTCTTAGATTTACTCCTTTAAAACTAAGAGAAACGGGCCTTTTTACCAGCAGTCATGAAAAAAATTTTCATACATATCAAGTATTTATTTTGGCTGAGCTCAATGTCGAATAAAATAAGTTTTGTTCTCAGGAAACTTAAAATCTTAGACAAAAACATAGGAGATTATTTTGAAGTTGGAAATTGCTGTCGTGGAGGTCAAGAGCTGATTTCTGGGAATATGTGCTGGGCACCTGGTCCAGTGTGTATGGTGGGGACAGGGATCGAGGGACACTCCCTGGACAAGGAGGAGGAGCATCTACCCAAAGACCTAATAATGCAGTTGCAATATCTATCGGGGACTGGAATTTACAATTTTGTTTATCAGTCCCCCTAAAGTGGCAGAAAAAAAAAATAAGAGCTGATAAAGTGGACGTCAAGAGTTTCCCAATTCTTGCTGGTCCTTCGGTCTCCTAGCTCTCCTAGATGTGAAGGGAGGAGGCATTTTCCACAGTTGGAAAGATTCGTGGTCCCCAACAACCGTGTTTACAATGACATTGTTTGGAGATCCCAGTTCTGAGGCAGCGTTTTGATTGGTGAAGGCTAAGGGTTTGGTGATGATACTAAGATGTGAGTAGGGTCTCTGGGGCTGAACACCACGTTGGGGCAGTTCCCGAGTAGTGTGAGATACTTGGTCTTCACGGAAAAGACCTGCTGCTCCTGTCCTGCTGCATGGTGGCCGGCCTTCTCCAGGGATGAGTACATCGATAGAGGACAATCCAGGGAAGTATTTCTGACCGAGCTTAAAAGACAAGGCGGAGATTACACAGAGAATATGTACAGAAATATGTAGACCTGTGTCTTTCTCTCTGTTCCTCTCTTCTGTGTATCTGTCTCTCACGATATTGAAAGATCAGATCTGCACATGTACGTACACACACACACTTATTGTAGCCATGCTTGTTATTCTTGATGATCTTCCTGTGAAATGAGATTGGTTCCAACTGTTTCTGTGCCTTTCTGAGAAAAGGACAACAGCACTCAGCTTCTTTATTCCTACTAAAGATGGAAATGGGGCGGGAGAAAGGTCGCTCAGTTGAAAATGAATTGCAATACAAATATGCATGTAATTCACTTCATGTTTTTCATGTCTAAAACAGAAACTGATAAAGCATTTTAAAATGTAGCATAAAATGGTGATGTGTAAAATTTTCCAAAAATTAGTGATCATTTGTGTCAAGCAAATAGGAAGTTCAGAAAAGCATTATCATTCATCTACTCCTTCCTCTGTGCCGTGCAAATCTGTTGAGTACCTGCTGTGTGCTGGCCACTGTGGTAAGTTCTGGATATTCAGTGGTACACACAACATTCATGGTCCCTGAACTTAGGGAGCTTACAGTTTATCTATCTTCATATGTGAAATTTCAAAAGACACTCAAAAGATTGAAAATCCCTTTGATATGTGTTCATAAATTCTTCTGATAATTTTTTTCTATAGTTTATGGACAACATATTATTTCACTCTAATTCACATATATGCTTACGTATAAAAAATAAAGTATGAGGTGGTTTCTTGTAGACCAGGGTGAAGAGGAAAATGCTGACTGAAATTCTCTTTGCCGGAACGGCAGGTAGATCACAAATTGGCGTAAGGCAGAATTTATCCCCTTACTGTGTGACGTTGTTTTACTAGTTACTTCAGTAATCTACATGGCTTCCTTTCTAATGGGAACCACTTAGCTGGGCGATTAAGTATGATGGTTTCAGGTTCAACAAGCGCTCTTTTGCAGTTGACCTGATCAGCGGCGGAAATGGCCAAGAACTTACGCAAATGTAGCGCGGGGACCTCTGGGCCCCAGCCGAGTGCAGATCATTAAACAGCAGGTGCCGTACACACCAAACTCCTGAGCAGTTGTTCACCCGGGGCCCAGGGAGTGAAAAAATAGTCATTTCTCTTGTTGGCTGTAAAATGAATTTGCCTGGACTAAATCTAAACTTTTATGAGCTAGAAATCGGAATTGTTCGTTGACCTTTGTCATTTGTAATGGGGCCTTATGCTGAAAGCCCCTAAGTATGATACATTGACGAAGAGAGGCAGGTTTAGGATGGGTAATTTGGTAAAAAATGAGAGTTTCACACAAGCAACCGAATGGCTCAGAGAGGATAACTCAACCTTCAGAACTAAATTTTGAAAATCATCCTCCTCCCTTGAGGGATTAAGTCCCTCCGTTCACTCCCTTTTTTAATAAACCGATGATCTGTTATCTAATAATGTGCTTTCTTCATTTTAAGTTACTCCAAAACAGCACAGAGGTCCGGAGCAGATGCTATTAAAGCAGTGATGGTAACATTTTGTCACACAGCTGTCACCTCTCGGTTTTCCTACCCCACGCGCTTACTTTGTCACTGTAGCCTTAAATCCCTGCTGCCCCCGTTAAAAGTGTCTACTTGTCTCCTAAAACTTGTTTGTATTGTTTGGTTTTGATGTCTTCCTCGGCAACTTAATTTATATGTCTGTTGTTTTTCAAACAAAGTAATACTCTGCACTTTCTTTAAATTTCCTATTTCTAAAGTCACTGCCTTTGGGTTTGTGTGGCTTCTTCCTGTGTAAAGCTTTTCGCTCATTCCTCTATGAGCACTTATAGCTTTCGATGTATTTCCTCAGATTTTTCTTTCCATTACTCAGAGTAAGATCTTTTGGTCCACTTCAGATAAAATATTACAACTACGGTGGCGTTAGCTACCTTACACCTCTTTTGAGTAACCAGAATGTGCTGTCTGGAAAACAGTGACCAAGTAAGGGCAGTTCATTCATGATGACTAGTGTCTTAGAGCAATATCTACACCTCTCTTGAGTTTTCACTTCTGTTTTTTTTTTTTTTAATTCCCATCTTTTGTAGCATTTTTTATAATAACCAAGGAATCCTGAATCCTTTGAGAACCGTGTTTCGCCTCTCTACCTGCTAAGCATTTCTTTCTGTCTCACACATGTCTACTCTCACGTTTCAAGATGTCAAAAACGGGCCAGTATGCCTATAAAAATAAAAACACAACCCTTGCAAAGTGGATTATAATATTAAGCAAACTAGGTGTAAGAGAGGAGTTGGACAGAACTCTAGAAACTTTCAAGATAGCGTGATACATACCAGTATGCATGCATATGTGTGTATTTCCAGGAATTATCTCTTCAACAGTTTTCTGAAAAGGCACACCTTGATGTATGTTAAAAAATCGCCGTTCCCTTGGTTAACTCTCATTGCAGCTAATTAATACTATTCACAGAGCTGTGTGCAAATCAGTGCTGTTGATATACAAAATACAACGTATTGGAGAATAGAATAAAACAGTCATATCTGTGGATGCAGAGTGAGTCTTTGAGGTTTGGTAAATTTCGTAGTACACACATTATTAGTAGTTACAATTTTGTATCTCCTACTGCTTTGTAATAATCAGCATGTTTGCCTTCACAGTTTATTACATACCCCAGGGGACGTGCTTGCCCTCCAGTCATGTGTGGTCATTCATACTTGCAACCATTTTTTTCAACAGACACTTACTTTGTGCCAGTGTGGTTGCAGCTCAGCATTCTCCTAACACTAAATCCTTGGAGGTGCACCGTTGTCTCATGAGATCACAGGAGGTCGTGGCCAGCGTCCACCACATCTTTGCACACATTTCCCCTCCTCATGCCCTAAGGTGGAAGTCATATTTTCTTACTGTGATGCCCCATAGCACTTTATTCTTCTTCTAAGGCATTCATCACGCTCTCCTTTGTACCAAAAGTGCTGTCTTGAGATATGAAGAATGCGTGTGTACATAACATATATTTGTATTACTGACCCCGAGTTCTGAAGTGTAAATGTTTTTCGTGTTTCTAAGCAGATCACATATTGTGGAGAGCGCAATCTATCTGATTTATTGTTTCATTCCCCACAACACCGCTAGCATAATCTCTTACAAAATAGTACACGCTAAACCAGTAGTTGTTGGATGGAGGAGTGTTACTGAGAGGTAGTCTGTTATTAGTCCACGAAATGTCAGAGTTGCTTTCTTTTTCTGTCCCACCTTTTCGCTACCAGTTTATGCACAACAGATGTTGAAACTTTGCACCACTAGTTTGTATGCAACTAGATGGAGAGAAAGGCAGTCCATCCAGTGTTAGAGATTGAGAACCTGGAAGCAGGTTTCTGTGCATTTGCTTATTAACAAAGTCACACTCATTGGAAAATCCAAGATAAACTCAGCTGTTATTACTTATAAGTACTGGGTTTTTTTTTTTGGTTTGTTTGTTTGTTTGTTTGTTTTTGAGACAGAGTCTCACTCTGTTGCCCGGGGTAGAGTGCTGTGGCGTCATCCTAGCTCACAGCAACCTTAAACTCTTGGGCTCAAGCGATCCTCCTGCCTCAGCCTCCCGAGTAGCTGGGACTACAGGCATGCGCCACCATGCCCAGCCAATTTTTTCTATATATTTTTAGTTGTCCAATTAATTTCTTTCTATTTTTAGTAGAGATGGGGTCTCGCTCTTGCTCAGGCTGGTTTCAAACTCCTGAGCTCAAACAATCTGCTCGTCTCGGCCTCCCAGAGAGCTAGGATTACAGGCGTGAGAAGTACTGGTTTTTAACCACAAAATAATGTGAAATAAAATGCCTTAAATTGAAGACCTACTCAAAACACTTCATATTAATATACTTTGGAAGTTTAAATATATTTGACTTCTTCAAAACACCTGGCAGGACAGTAACCGAGTTGGGGGTGGTGTTGATGGGATGCCGTAGAAGCCTAGCAAGACAGTTTCCGAGATCACAGTGTGTCCTTAAGTATGTCATAAAGGAAGCAGCTGCCATATGCTTAGTTTTACGGAGAATATAGACCAAGAAGCACAAGGACTTCTGGGACTCATTATGGACATCGTGTACTTCGTCACCAGAGAAAAGGTGCCATGACATTTTCGTGAGACTTCTGCTGCCCAATTGTAAGCTCTGGGATTTAGCATCCTAGTTGAGAAAAGGTTCAAGTTTGTTGCTGGGGTTATGTTGGCCTTAATAAACCTGTTCTGAAAGCTGACTTTGACCCTAGTTTTTATAACCAATTGGTAAAGTCCGAAGACATTAAATAACCACCACAAATTTTGTGAACTAAGAAAATCTTTCAAAATATTTCTCAATCACAGGCCTCCTCCCTAGCATAGTTTATGTGCTATGTTAGTTTGGGTTCATGAAGCAGGATGAGATATTCTCAGTTATGTTGTGGTGACAGCCATTGGCTGCTGCTGCTATGACTGGGAAGAAGGAACTGTTACTCATAGGATATACTTTGCAGCTAGTTGCAGTTCAGTAATGAGTTGGCCTTGGTGATTTTTTTTCAGGCATAGAGAGGGTGTTTTGGTGAAAGATCATTAAAAGGTTGGCTCAGAGATCTAGTTTTGCAGCTGGTTAGACATTCAAGCCAGAACTCCTGAATTATAGCTCTTAATGGAAGAATTCGGTTTCTACTAAGTCATACAGAAAACTCATAGCAGATTTTGAGTAATATTTTGAGTGGATATCGAGTTTTAAGTCTTGCATTTGTGGATAAAACTCTAATATTATAAAAAGTGGAAGAGGTGATTATTCAAACATTTTTTAACAGAAAGTACAGTTTATATCTGTGCGCACATGTGTGTCCGATTTGGCCATCCTCAGGTTAGCTAGGTGTATCATCCAGGTCCCTGGTTTCACTCCCTCCTGCTTTGTTTTTAAGACTCTCACAGCCAATTAAACACGTCCACCAGTGTGTAGTCAAGACAAGGAAGAGAAAACAGAGATGATCCGTGTTACTTCTGGCAAAAGATTGACTTTTTGCTGAAGATCTAATATTTAAAATGAGTTTCTAGGTCGATTTTAGTTACTGTTTTATTTCTCTGTTTGTACTGGTTTTTACAAGTAGGTTATCTTTTTAGGAACGCAAAAGTGTAGCATACAAGACAATGAACATCAAGGGAAGGAAATACGGACATACTTCATTTTACTATACCAAAGGCTAAATCAGCTCGAGTGCAACCAAGGAATGAAAATAAAGCGCCTTCATAATTCAGCAAATGTGGGCAATAAAGGTAGAATCTTAGAAATCAACACGGTCCTGAATACTCAAGGGATTGTATATTAAACAATGACAGGGCTCAATGAAATTGTCTTTGTGTTACAGATTCTCAATTGCAGAAAGTTACAGCTCATTCAAGACCTAATATCCATAATGCAGTCTGACAGCAGCCAAATCACTCCACCGGCAAAAGACTTCAATGAAAAGCGATGCTAAATGCCTGTGTAGGAGCAAAAGTGACACAGTGTTATGTAATCGCATGTCCAAAGATGTCACAGAAAACAGAAGAACAGGGCCACCAAATGGACCCTTAGGCCTTTTGTTAAGGCACTAGTGGAGTTTCTTAGCCTCAAAAAAGGATTAATAAGGATTCAGAATAATTTAAGAGACGATAATAATTGTCATCTGTATCAGAAGCTACAGTAACGTGAAAGGGGATGGCAGACATGTAGGGTCAGATGTGAGTTATGAAAATGCCATTAATTAAATAGTGTTGTTCTGTTTGAAAAGATAGAACTGTAAAGAACTTAAAAGGAGACAGCTGAGCTACATGCGTATTCTACTCTAGAATTGCAGTGATCTTTCCACCATAATGTGGAAAGCAGGACAAGAAGGAATGAAGGCAAACACATCTAATTTCTTCCGAAGAGATCCTTGAGTCCGTAAGGAACTGTTAAAGAAGAGGAGGGCCAGGGAAAATAGCGTCTTTTGAGCCTGAAATGACTGATGTCAAAAGCTAGATTTCTTACCTTAGATTAAGATCTTACCTTAGAATTCTTTAAACAATTAGTCTCGAAAGCCGGAGCTATTAAGTACCGCCCCCATTCAAATATTGATCTGTGTCCCATCAAAATATTGGTCTTTTTGATCCAACAGCTTATGCTTTGGGACTGAGAAGAACAATAAAAATACCAGTTTGTTTACACTTCTCAGTTTGGAGGCCTGTGCAGTGCTACTGCCACCAATGGCGATAATGGCAGTGATGAGAATAGGAAAGGAAGGTGTCGTACACATATGTACAAGATGTGGCGCATGTGATTAACGTCTGAGCAAAACTGCATACATTAATACTTAAGAACAGAAGGGAAACAGTGTAAAGCCTATTCTGACATGTTTATTTCATCTGACTTAATCCTCACTACAATCCAGTATCATTTACCCTGCTTTATAGGGGAAATCTGGATATTAAGAGGGCTCAGTGACTTCCTGCTAGAGACTGTTCCTTACCCTGCACACCTGTAGCCTTCACCTGACTGCGTGGTCTTTGCTCACCCGGTCTCTTTGCCCTGGAGGTCCAGTCAAGAGTGCAGCTTCCTTATAGAAGAAGAGGGTAACTCCTTAGGACTATGAGCCTGCACAGGACTTGGAAATCCTTAGTGTCCCCTCCCCAGCTTAGCAGGTATTAAGCAGAGGCTGAAACACTCAGTACTTGTGCAACAAATTTGGTTTTATTTTCACAGTTGCCTTTCCTGTGTCATAAACAGGTTCTCTGTATTTTTGGCTAGAATTTGTGTTAGTACGTCTTTTCCATAGACCGTAGATGGCTGGCATATAGGCACTGTGAATGTTTCACTAAGGATATCATGACACTCTTTTAAGGAGAGAGGAGTGTGACTGTCACCCCCTTTCCAGGGCCCGGATTAATCTCACACCACAGGTGTGTTGCAGCAAAGCTAAGGGATGGGAGTGGCGAATACTAGCACAGGAGCAGGGTTCCGGCTCATGGTGAAAGGTCCTCTGCTACAAGGAGAGTGCTGGCCTCTCCCACTTCCCGGTGAGTCTAAAGTTACTGCCTGGAGAGCTGTGTTCGGATCCCGTAGTTAACCCTTCTTAGTAAAAAGGGGTGGTAGATTTGCTGCTGGGTGCTCCGAAGGCACAAATGAGGAACGAGTAGATCTTCTGGCGTGGCCTTGGAAGATGTGTCCCCTTGGGAATTTTACGTATCCACGAGGAAGGCTTTACGCAGAACTAGATCTTGCCAGATCAAAGCCTTGGAGCTGCTGGTTGACTAGATGTCGCCTTTCTGTCCTCCTGAAGCATCCTGTGCTTCTCCTTGCAGCATTTACTGTTCTCATAGGTCTTCGCAGGTGAAACTATCTTCCAGGATAGGACTGTTCTGTGAAGCCAGGGCCGTGGGCCTCTTGGTCACCACCATCTCCAGCACCTTGAACAGTGTACCTTCCGCCTTACAGACCTTCCACAAGTGCCTGCTGAGTGACTGAATGAGCACACACTTGTTTGTCAAGATCAGTGTTTCTGTTGGCAGTGGAGTCTTAAAAAGCAGGGCGCGAGAAGAGAATCAGAAACACACAGGGTGTCTGCCCTTGCTCAGCCCCCACTCTTGCAGGGTCCCTCCTGGTCAGCCTAAGAGGGGCACGTGTCTGCAGTTTGAATTGAAACACTTTGCTTTTAAATAATTGAAAGAGCTGTGGCCACTGACTTAAGGGAATATCACCCAAATCACAGCGTCTAGCATCAGTGCTGTTAGGAATCTTAGGTCCTCACATGGTCCTCAAATGCTGGTATGTGCAGCTTACAGAATCTTTAAGGGTTAGTCTTATAGCTAAGTGTTTATGTTAACACTGACTGATGCTTTGAGCGGTTGCGTGACACAAGGAGGGTGAAGAACCTTTGCTTCACATCCCCTGCACTTTTCCTCCTGAGAAGTTGCCGGCACTGACCAGTTCTGCAATAACGTGCTGACACTATTTTATGCCCTCTCCTAACTTAAAATACTGCCTTAGGTTTCTCCCACAGTGCTGTTCATGTCTCGGTACTTGTTTTAAAATAATTTATATGCAGCCTCTATATTAACCTGCACACCTCTTTTTAGCAATTTCTCCCTTCCCTGACATGCCTTTTTTCATGGATGTCATGAAATAGTGAAGGTCAGAGGCCCAGACCAAGTGCATGGCTTGTGCATTATGTTTCTTTTCGTTTGTTAAAAAAAGAAATTGAACATCTATGAAATGTGCATTTCTTCTCACTTGACTCCACTGTAGTTGAGACTTAGCCAACAGATTTTCTAGAAATTTTATCAGTGGCCATGAAATATGCTATAAGAAGGGCCTTTGCCTTTCTAAGAAGCGGTGTATTCTAAGTAGCCACATTCATTTGTGCCTCTTGCTGAAGAGAGGATATCAATTTTAAGTCATAGAGTAACAGGTTCTCTTGGCTGCTGTGCACTTAATACTTCTCTCATTCATCTTCCCTTTATAAAATTCATCATTGCTCTTCCCCTGCCTTTTGATCATGGCTGCCCTGACCAAAGAACTTTTCCAGAAATCCTCACGGCAGATGGCTGTGGTTAATGCTTGTCAAAATGTGGTCTGAGGTCTCCGAGCATCAGCATGACTTGGGGCAGCGAGTACGGATTCCAGGATCTCTCTAGACCTCCTGGATCAGACTTTCCAGGGGTCGAGCCTGGAATCTGTGCTCCCACCAAGCTCCTGAGCGCCCCTTGAGAACAGTTACGTCCATTCAGCAAATATTTACTGATGGTCTGTAATGTGCCGGACACTTTGCTAGATGTTGTGAGTAGAGAGATACACAAAAAAACAGATGTGGAATCTGAATATGCTACTTTACATTTGTTTAGAAATGTAACGCAGCCTTGAATTGTAAGGTTTAGGAAGATGACTGAAAACCTGGAGCCGGCATTTTCAATCAATTAGCCAAGTAACAAGTATTTATGCAGTTCCTAGGAGAAAGGCACTGTGCTAAGCACTTGAGATGACAGAGGCTATAACAGGGCTCCTGGGCTCTGAGGATCTTACATTCTGTTTGAGAAAACAGCATGTGAAAAGTTAAACACAATAGGAGAGGAGTCAGATAACTCAGTATGATAACAGAAGAAACCACAGTCGAATGCATGATAATTGCTAAATGAATGAGACTAACAACAACTGTCACTATTTTGGGTGTTGTTCTTTTATTTCCTGTACATCTCTCCTTCCATCTGAATTTTACCCCATCCTGATGCCATCCTACTTCTAGCATTTTGTTCTTTTAAAATTTGTAATATTAAATATCACTCTAGGGCC
>NW_012142412.1:2633674-2636105 GCF_000956105.1 Propithecus coquereli
AATTTGCTACTATAAAATATTTGGAAATTTTTAAACAAAGACTACCTCTGCTTCAGATAGCATATTATTCTGCTGACTTAATGTTATCTAACCATAAAGCAAAGGTTAATTACCTAATTATGTAGACGTATATTTAGCTAACAGAATTTTTTTCTCAAAATGCTACCTGATTTGAATACATACATATATGTGTATATATGGCATATATTCGTTTGTATAGATGTGTATACCTATGTATGTATACGTGTGCACACACATGAAAATATAGGGAGAAAGAAGACATTTGGAAAATACAGTGTGATTTCAGAATAGAATAATTCAATTAAAATTTATCATACAAGAGCTTTTTTGATCATTTGGGATATTAGAGATTTCTATAGGTTTGTGTTTCCAAAGGAGACTGGAATCTCCTCTCTTGGGAATTTAAAGAGTCAATAGATTAGAGTGAGTTAGAAATGTTCTATTTAATACTCTTCAATAGCTCTCCTGGGATTGCGCCTCTGTGATTTAAGTACTCTGAATTTAAGGCACATTCTTTGGGAATTGGATGCTTTAAATCCCTGAGAGTGGAGGCCATACTAATACAATATGGTGTGTAAGAGCTTTGGTTTTAGAGTCATAGGGTTTTGTGTTCATGTCTGGGCTGTCATTGCATTGTGTGGTGACAGGACCTGTATTTCTTAGACTCAGTTTTCTCATCTATTAAATGGCCTGAATAATAGTATTTATCTGATAGGGATATAGAAAATATTAAATAAGTTAATAGATGTTAAGCACTTGTTCAAAGGCCAGGCATACAATAAGCACTTAAATATTGGCTTTCATTACATCATCATTATTTACTCAGTTAGTTACAAGAACCCACTGTGTATATTTGCCTTCCCTAAAAACTAACACAAATTAGGTTCTACAATATAACTTATTGGCCTTTTTCAATAACCATTTCTATGTGTATCTCAGCAAGTGTGTAAACTTTTTAAAACAGAATTATCTGTATTCTTGCAATTGTACAAAAATTTGGATTTTGGAGCCAAGCTTCAAATATGTTTCCTTGTAATAATATATATCCTAAGGAGGATACGAATTTGTAAATGCATTATTTAGTAATTCACAGTGCATATTCCAATTATTATATGCTCAATTTAGGATGTTAAAATAATTTGAACAGTTTGTCAGTTATACCCCAATAAATGCGGAGGGCAACACAGAAGCAGGCTCAGAAGATAGATGAATCTCGGCTTAGAAGTACTTTAGACCTAATAAATTACATTTCTTAGATGCAAGTGAAAATAGTATATTAAAATAATTTAAACAAAATTAGCACAATGTGAAACTCTATAGAAACAGAATATAGCAATTTCCATAAAAGATACCTTAAAATATTGACAATAATGATAATGGAATTTTCATTTCCCAGCAGCTGCTGTTTCTTGGAGATGTTTACATATTAAATATTAGGGCTTTTCTAAAAAATAAACAAATAGAATTTCTTTTGTCCTGAAGCTAAGACTAATTTCCCAGAGGTGACCGACTGTGTGGGATGACATTTCTTAAGCATTTCATCTGTAGCTCCCAACTTTCAGCTGAACCACTGGAAACTTCTGTGCAAGAATAGCTCTTCCATGCTTGTCCTCGGTCTCTTCCTTAGAGACTTATTTTGCTCATTATTTACATACTGAGAGCTTATAACATGTAGGGTACTATGCTTGTTGGTGTTACAGTCGTTACCACAATGAACCTAACCCTCAAAAGAATTTACAGTTGAACAGAAAACATCAGCCTGAAGATATGTTGCCAAAATTTTATTTTAAAAAGATCTGGGCAGGTGTCATGAACTGACTTTGTTTAATGTATTTCAACCCTTGTTTTCTTTAAGGAAGCCAGGATAATCAAATGAATGGCATGTGTTCAGTAGGAAATCACCTCTGCAGTGTGTTAAAAACAGTGGTGTTCTCCCTCCTAAACAGTTTCTCATGATTCAAGATGTAACTTTAGGTGCTGTGATTGAAAAAGACCATAAATTATCAAGTCTAAGAGAGAAAGTTGGTACTAAGCATTTAACTTGAGCATGGAACATACTGAAGGCATTAAGAGCAATGGTATGTGACTGAATTGATGGGAGTTAATATGTAATTACTGTTTTTTACAGTATGCTTGTAATGATTATATTCTATTTATTCTGTTTTCCTTTGGAAAGTACAGTATAATGTAATTATAATTAATAACTGCAAGGATAGGCTCAATTACTTAAGTCATGAAAATGAATTACCATCATACTGAGAATTTTTCAACCATCATGTATAGAGAATATCTATAGAAACAGTAATGATTCTGAGAATATTACTTGTAAAGAAACTAAAATGTGGAGTTTATGCTGAAATGAGTAGTTTTAAGCAATGAAAAAATACTACCAGAATTTTATAGGTTGCTG
>NW_012142412.1:2636155-2681839 GCF_000956105.1 Propithecus coquereli
AAGAGGGACAAAGGAAAACCTGTTAAAATTCAGGATTATTTGTGATCCCTTGATCTACTTTTTGAGAAATATTTTTAAATGACTAAAAAACCTTGCATTAGTATTGATGACATTATCTGCTAAAAGAGGCCATATTAATGTTTTTTTATGAATCATCACACTTGAGTTGTAAATTTAAATTTCTAAATTAAAAAATTACAGTGCAGGAAGGTTTATTTTTGCAAAATATAATTTTAAATAGTTTATAAAGAGGGACAAAGGAAAACCTGTTAAAATTCAGGATTATTTGTGATCCCGTGATCTACTTTTTGAGAAATATTTTTAAATGACTAAAAAACCTTGCATTAGTATTGATGACATTATCTGCTAAAAGAGGCCATATTAATGTTTTGTTATAAATATTTCAGTTGCTTTTTGAGGTGAAACTTTCATGTAGATTGTGGGGTTTATTTAATGTAAAAATGAAACAGGGAAGAAGTTGTTATCATCCAAGCTTGCGAGTTATTTCAGTGCAATCAACATACATTAATATGTCTTCCCACCATTAGTCTAGTAGCTCCTTTAGGTAAAACCTATAAAATCTCTAACTCTTTCTTCTCCCTCCCTTCCCCCAATCTGATTACTTGCCTTATTTGTGTTCCAAATTCTAGTTGTGCAAATACCTGTTCTTTACCCTACTTTCCATTCCCAGGACCCTAAAGCAGGCCTCATCATTCAGTTTTGTTCAGCAAACACCCCTAAGTCATACCAACAAACCCCCCAATTCTGCCTCTCTGCTTGATTCCCTTCTCGTCTCCACTGTGAATAGTGTAGGCTTAGCCATCTTTGATGTCTCATCTGCATTATTTTCTAGGAGGTTAAAGTCAGAAGCAATTTCCTGGGATTTCAGTTGAAGTAAAACTAAGATAGACATCTCTAGTACTAAACTTGCCTTCAAAGTAATCTAGTTGGCATGTTTTCACTCTGCCCTTGTTGTATGTACCCAAAGGACAGGAATTCTATTAGACTTCATCTTTCGATGTTGAAGTGGCTGTTTCAACTATCCAGTATGCTGCTTTATGAAACGCTGTGGGTGCGGAATAGTCCCCCATTCATCCACTTCTTGTAGTTTTTTTCTTTCTTGGTGGTTGTATTTGCTTTGACAAGACTCACTGCACTTTTATGACCACATAAATTTTTCATCATAAACCAAAATTTGGTATGTTGAAGAAAAGTTTACAAAATGCTGAATTCTATTTGCCTTTGGCCCTTATAAATTCAGCTGTTTGAGATTTAATGTCCTCACATTTGCTAAATGATAATAACTTTCTGAAATAATGCTTGTCACTTATTTGTATTACAAATAGAGTTGCTGACTTTTTTCCATTTATTCATAGAGTCATTCAGTACACGTTTCTGAACACTCCTCATGTCCCAAGCACTGTGCTAGGCTCTGGGAAGGAAAATCTGAATGCTTATCCCCTTTGTCTAAGTGATACATGTGGAGCTGTGGTCTCATTAGCATGGTGCTTCCTAACCTGTGCTAGAGTTACGGGATGGAGGAGAAGAGCTCCCAGAGAAGTGTTTTGAAGTCAAGTAGGATTGGGCTAAATGGGTGGGGGCGAGGGGCAGCCCCACACTGGAGGTCAGTGGAAAGGTGAGTTAGGAGCATTCGGGGGCCAGTGGCCGGGCCGGTACGGAGCAGAGACTTTGAGGGAGATAGTGTGGTAAGACCAAGGCCACAGAATCAGCCACAGGCCAGCTCCTAAAATGTCTTGATCATTCTGAAAAGTTCAAAGACTATCTAAAGGAGCTTTAAAAGATCTGAAGGAGCTGGAGCAACAGAGGCCTATTTACATTCTTAGAAGATACCTCTGGGAGCCACGTGGAAAATGCATTAATGTGGTCTAGACTCGACAACCCTGGAGTGGGGAGGAATACAAAAAACAACAGCCTTGACTTCTCGAGCCCTTTGCCGTTAACTTTGAAGTGCAGAATAATCAGTCATTGTGTATTTATTTAGTTCCTATTCCACGTGCTGTGCCTTGAGAATTGAAATTACTGTTAGACCTGATTCCTGTCCTCAAGACATGTAGAGTCTAGTTAGGAAGAAAGATAAAAACATAATGTATAGTATGTAGTGTTTTAATAGCATGCAGAGTACTTTCACATACAGTGTCTCTTTTAATCCTTAAAACAGCCGTGATCTATCACATTACAGCTGACATTTTATTAACAAATAATTATAGCCCAGAGGAAGCCATGTTCTGTAGCCATCTTTACAAGTAGTGGAGATACAAGTCCAAACAAGGCCTTTGGACTTCTAGGCATGAGATCATGCCCCCCCTGCACCATACTGTCCCACCTGTTACAATACCGTAATTAGGTAACTGTATAAAATGAAAATATGTAAGATTGTATAAAATGTGATTACTCATCAGATGCCTTATGTAGACAAGAAGTATGTGGTGAGTTTGGAGAAGAATTGATCACTGTCTATATCTTGAATGATACTCTGTTTCTTGATGGCAGCCCATTCTAATTAGGAAGCTAATTCTAAGTGCAGAAGTAAAATATCCAGAGGCAGACAACGGGCTGTAAGAGTTTGCGCCTGGGGGTTCTTGTAGGGGAAATAGGGAAAAAACTGGAATTAGCAGTTGGATTCAATGGTGAAGAACAACTTGAGAGTGAAGACTAAAATTAGATGGGCTATCCTAAAGAGAGTAGTGTCCACAGGAGCTGAGACATGCTCTTACCTGTAGTTAGAAAAAGGAACTCGGCAGTGGTGTGTGGAATGAATGAGCAGGTGAGGTGTAAGGTCAGGTAGTTAGGAAGAGATCCTAGCAGAGCCAAGGTGTGCCTGCCCTCCCGTGGGAGAACTCACTTCCCCTGTGCTGCTTCCTTTCTTGCTGTTTTGTCCTTTGCGTCCTGTAATTGGTACTCTTCCGTCCCACACCCCTTCGGTATTTGAGATGGCGAAGATGTTTCCCCTTAGCCCATCAGTTCTCACCCATCTTCTTCGTGTCACCTCTTCATAATCCTAACATCTGGTTCAATGAAATATTTTGTTCTTCAATCATCATGATTCAGATGTGTTGAAAATCTGCAAACTCTTGAAATGCACTAGAGACTTGTAAGAGACCCATTCACTTGGTTTCGGGTCCCACACTAGAGACTTGTAGGAGACCCATTCACTTGGTTTCGGGTCCCACACTAGAGACTTGTAGGAGACCCATTCACTTGGTTTCAGGGTCTTGGGGACTCTGCCATTGCGGCTTAAGGTTTCCTCACTTGTGCTTCTTTTCACTTCAAGTTACGTTTTGGTCTGGCTTGCCTACCCCACAGGCCTTCATCAGCATTAGGGTATCTGCATTTTGAATGATTTTCACCCCAGAGGAATTAATTGGATGTTTTCTCATATGCATGCCATTTTTTCTCCTCTTCCTTTACTTGTAATCTCTTGCATACCTCACCTTGATAACTTCAGGCTCCCACATGGTTTAACATGCCCTGCAATATTTTATGTTGTTTATTCCCTCATTTCAAAATCCCTACCAAAGGCACCAGTCTTAGTCTAGACCTTGCATTAACCTTTTATGTGCTTGACCAAACATTTACATTAGGAAGTCTCTAGACATATTTTTGCATTTATTGTCATCTTTTATTAAAATACATTTCTCTTCAAAGGCTGCGCTTGACTTTTTGAAAAAATTTTTCAGAGTGGTAAAATGTCTTTACCTTATTCCTCAAAAAAGAGGAACTATGAAATAACATGCATAGACGTCAGGAGACAGCTCTTTAAATAATATAATACATTCCCAGCACGGCCATATGTCAGTGGCGTCACTCCATAGGCCAAGAAAGCGACTTGCGGCATTTCTGCAGCTCGTACCTTGCCACGTGTTACATTTTCTTTCCTTTTTCAGGCTCATTCTCTATTCCTCTGGTTGGTGTGCTTAATATGGACATTATCTAGTGAAAATGCCAGATTTCGTAATGTCGGAACAAAGTTTCACAGTAATTGCCTGTGAAAGACATTTGCAGCTCTACATTTACAACTCAGTATCTCGCTAATTTATGGCAAGGTCAGAAAAGCAGTAGGCTTGTAAGTGAGAAGGGAAAAAAACAACCTGTCCCTAATGCTTATGGTAATTTGTGTAGTTGGACGACTAGGCAAAATATACAAATAGTAGTTCGATGTTGTATTAGTAGATTTAGTCACGGGATATAAAGTCCTAAGGAATGTCATCTCAGGATGAAACACAGTGAGTGCTACAGGCAAAATGTTTACTGTATGGTTCTATAAAATGTAGTTTCCAGGAGAATTATAGTGCTTATTTTAACTTTGCTCTCCCAGACTCCTGTGTTGACCTGATGTTGGGAAAGCAGATTATAACATGTTAAATGAAGGAAGGAAACTCCAGGAACAAACTTACAGAAAAACAGACTGTATTTTTTTTTTTTAAAGCACCCCAAGTGAAGCCCTGGTTGGGCAGTGGGGAGTTGAAAATACACTGAAGCACTAGGACTCTCTTGTTTATTTGTACGTGGAAGGCAAGGCAGCTTAATAGAATTTGAATACGACTAAATCCAGCCACTTACCGTAACTGTCTTCGTCCCTGTAATGCAGTAGCCAAAGGTAATCTGCTTGTTATGCACTTTCCTTTATGATCCCAGCAAGTCCCACATTCTGGAAGCAAATGTTGTATTTACCATAATCCGTGAAAGGGAAAAGCCCGGGCTAAAAATACAAAACAGAACAAATGTAAAACACTGCCGCTGCTCAAGTTTTGTAATTGCCCTGTAAATGAGTCTCGGGCATCTGTGTGGCAGAGATACTTTTATGTGTCATTGTAAGAGCCAGCTGAGCTTCCGACGGGTCTGCGGGAGCATCAGGATTCATGAGCGGCTCTGAAATGCGTTTTGTGCTGACCAAGCAGATAATGGCAGGTTGCATGTAGGACTCCCACGTTTGAAAACATGATTGCCTGGTGAGCGATTACATTTAATATGAGAATCAGGTAAAACTGTGTGCGCAGAGCCAGTCGGTGGGGTGGAGATATTAAAGGATAGAATTGCTCTGGGAAATCTGTGTTCTCAAGTCGGCTACTGAAAGCGGGTGGGGGTGCTGACAGCAGGAAGCGGAGAGGGGAAGGGAGCTGCAGGGGACTCAGAGATCAGAAACGGGGAACTCCCCTCTACCCAAATGTGGAACAACCACAGATAAACCAGATGGGGTGGAGAAGATCCAGCCAGGCCTCTGTAGTAAACAAGAAGTGGCTTAATTTATTTTTCTTCCTTTAGCATCGTTATCAATATTAAGCTTTTTTTTTTTTTTTTTTTTTTTTTTAAGCATTCTGGGTGCTTGGGATCATGTTAGGCCGTGTCATTTCTGTGTAAAATGTGGATTTTATATATTACTTTGTATGAGAAACAATTATTCCTAATTTATGTATACATTTTTTCCATTTTATTGATAGTACTTTTCGTAAAATTGGATGAGAATACCTGTACTCTTTCCATGGGCTGTTAGGTGCAATGTCTTATTAAATCCTTAAAACAGCACAGAAAGGCCTCATTGTACTCAGTCTGCATCTAAAGGGTATGGGACTCTGTGAGCCTCACCCGGGATTGCATAGCAGGAAAGCTGCAGAGCCAGGATTTGGGAACTTGGGTCTGTCTAGCATCAAAACCCTCCCTCTTTTCCATTTATTACACTTCCTAGGAATATTTCATAGTATTTTATGAATGAATGAATGATTTAAATAATGGTACCTCATCAGCAGTACTTTACACATACTCCTAAGAGGTTTTCCCAAAAGTTCCCAATGTGTAATTAAGCTTTTACCAGGGTATCTTTTTAAAAACGCAGGGAATGTATCCGTGTCTCTATATGTATTCTACAAAATAAAATGAACAAAGCAAGGAATACACATAGCTTTCATAATAAAACCAAACTTGCATAATAAGAGGGAGGAAATATTTTTGTTAAAATCTAAACAAGAAACTTTGTTTTCCTTTCCCACTTTATTATTATTCCTTATGTGGGTTTTGTTATCTACTGATTCATCCTTAGCTGGTTGGAGGAAATTACACGCGAAGTGAATTGGAGAAGAATGTGGTTGGATCACTAAGCCACATTCCATCATTCCCTGATGGCCAAATGCTCACACGCCTTATTTGTGAATTGTTACTATCCACGTTCTTAAATAATGGAATCTCTCTTACAATCTAAGAGGTCTTTTCAGGATTCTTCCCCTCTGGGGCCAGAGGCACCTTGACTCCCCATGTCATCAGAGAACTCATCTTTCATTTGCAACCCTCAGCCACATCCTAAGTGTGTTTATCCACAGAGTGTTACCTTTTTCTGAGCCCCGATATCGCTTAGGTGAAAAATAAGGCAGTTTGGCAGCCAGCCCAAGGCCATGGCACGTGATGACAGAATGAGATCAGAACGGATGTGTTTATTTGAAAGAAGAGGATGGAGCTGATTTGGTAAATGTAGTTATCCAAATTGATATTCAGATTGCATGATGCCCTAATAAAAATTACTAGAAGTCATTAGAATTAGATCAGTGCCTGAACTAAGAGACAGATTACTGCATCCTGTTTATTTATCTGCTCAATCTCTCCATCCACCTACCCACCCACCCCTTATATGTACTGGGCTCTCCTGCTTAGACACAAAGACACACAGCAGGGTGACCATGAGAATGAAAAGGAGGTGAATGGATTCCAGAGAAACTACTACTTGAGATTTTCCAGTTTTAGTTTTTGTGAAGGACGATACTTTGAGGAGAGGAATCACAACTTTTCATTTGCTCTGGCCTTGCGTGATTTCTCAGTTACAAACCATGATGCTAGCAGTAGTGGTATCCTCAGAAAACTAGTGGCTGGACAAGTCAAATAGGCTGCATTTTCATTTGTTTCTAAGTATTTCAAGAACTCCTGTTTTAAGATGGTTAGATCCAGAGGAGGAAGTAATTAAAAACCAGTGCTACTTCCCTGCTTTTTTGTTTCTTTTCATGTGATGAGCCCCAAGAGCTTCTGTAGTCATTAAAAAATAAGATAGCTGTGCAGAGCTTGTCCCCATAAGCTTTTCGAGTGTGGCTTCTCTGCATATAAACCAGGATGCTTTTGGTAAGTAGGGTAAGCCTATTAAAATGACTGGGTTCAGTGTTTCATAATCACATGGCAGTATTTGCAAGGCAAGTGAATTTCTCTTGTGTCGAATGTAGAATATGAGTTATAGAAACATATATAATCATGGTTTGCTGCTTTTGTTAGGAGGAAATTGTTCTCGGTACAATTATCTCCATGACATAGAGTTGAGATTTCATATTACTGTGTCACTTGAAAATCTGTTTTTGTGAACACCTGACCACAGGTCTGTACAACTGCCAAACAGAGCCCTGCCTGGGCTCACACACAAGGCATGATTTCCTTCCTCCCAGCAGGAGGCGGGTGGCACAGTGGCAGCAGAGAGGCTTCTCTGTCCCCTAGAGAGCCACACATCAGAATGAGGATTGGCCTGAAGGCGTTAAGTGAAATCGTATACATAAGTTGAAACAGATTTTATGTTAAAAGAGTACTAGAGCTTAGCACTAGCTGAGAGCTTCCCCCTCTCCACAAAAAAGTGTGCATTTTTATTTGTGCAAGTTGAACAGCAATAAAAGTGGCTCTTACACAGTGAGGACTTGGTTTAATAAGGAAGGGGCTCCTTATTTTTCATAACTGTGTACATCAAGGTCCCTTGTATTAAAATTGGTAGAGTAAAAGGTATTCCAACCGTACTAAAATCAGTATTTTTAGCAACAGTGGGAACTCCGAGCTGTCCTGTGTTGCTCATTATTCAGATTTTGGCGAAGGCAGTCCTTGCTTTCCTGTACACAGTGCGGAACGGAAGGCGTTGCTTTTGCTGACTGGTCTGGAAGAGGCCAAGTGTAAATATTAGAAATGAATTTTGTCCAATATGCTTCTTTCTCCTATCTTTAACCTACAGAAATGCAGGGCTGTAAATAATTGAAGCTGAGACTCATCTAGTGTTAGAGACATACATGGGTTTTTAATACAAGTCAAGGGCGGTCTGATGCTCCCCGGCGGGCTGCCGGCACAGAAATCCACCTTTCATATCTCGGGTCAGAATAACACTGTGTCCTTTCTCGTTCTTGAGATGCTTGACTCCCAAAATGACCATCTTTATTTAGATTAAGGACCCATTTAGAGTAGTTTTAAATAATGTATGGTTTCATACATAAGTGGCTCTATAATTTATTTCACCATTTTTCTTCTCTGTCAGGGTTTTGGATGTTTTTGTTAATTAAGGGGGAAAAAAGAGCAACATCTCACTCCAGCCAGCCAAGCTAGTTGCCCTTGTCATCGACTGTGGTCTTAAAAACTAGCAACAACCGAAAAAAAAAAAAAAAAAGGAAAAGAAAAGAAACAACCCCAAAACAAGCGTCGTAACCTGTCAATAATGGCCAGTTAGTGAATTAAAAATTGCCCAGTAAATCTCATCACTCTGGGTTTACAGGGGAACTGCCTCCCAGCTAGAACTATTTATCATGAGTATAACCCATTTAGGAGAGCAACCTCCTGCTGACTGAAGCCCAGTCCCTGCCACCCACGCCTAAATTACTGATACGTGTGTTGCCGAGATCGCCTGCCTTCGTCAGCTGATACAATGTTATTTTCCCACGCAGCTGAATCCATCGATCTTTATATTTTATGTCATCGAGGTGAAAATTCCTGAAGAAGTCGTCCTTTGTGTAAACACTGCACGTGAATATGAACTTCCTAGCCAGAGGTGGTGGGATTTCCAGAAGCAATGTCCGAAGTAAACCTGAGGCTTTGCACTTGCTGAATGTGGCTTCAGGACACTTCTGGTGTTTGTAGTGTTTCTACATCTTCCCACGCCCAGTTCTCACCGCCTTTCTTTGGCCCCACTCGTGCCCTGCGTGCTGAGGTGGAACGTTGCTAAGTTGTCCGTGATTGTGTGGGTTTTAGTGAAAACTCTGTACGGAGGCCTCAAAAGCAAGCTGATTTCAAAGGCTGTGTATGGTCATAGGTACGTAATTAGGAAGTCATCTTGCGTTCTCCCTCGATGCAAATGCACCCTGTCTGCAGGTATTCATTCATTCAGGTATAGTCTCTTGTCAGCTGATCCCCAAAAATCCTAGTGCCTTTCTGCTGTTAAATATATTCACAATACTATGGACACAGAAAAGCTCACACAGTTAAATTTCCCAGAGGAAAAGCCGTTTCCAAAATTGATACAGTCTGACCCTGTGCGGGGAATTAAAATCGTTTTCATTGCAATTGGAGTTGTTTTTAATATTTTTGTATTATCCTGTCCTTGATGAGTTTTCAGTTTTCAACATCAGTAATGTTTCTGTTTCACTGTTTTGAGTAACGTAAGACATAAATCTTTCCAAGTAGTTTTGTTTTCCCTCAGTCAGTCCTGTCAGGGGGGAAACATCGTGATTTTCGTAGAAAACATGGAGCTGAAGGCGAGAGCACAAGGTATCACACTTTTTGTGGTTTATAATCTTTATTGTTTTGGCATAGTTATTAATACTTTGTGACACCCATTCCAGCATAAACATGAACCCTGTATCCCAAATCCCAGAGGAACTTAGTATCTGTTCCACATGGTTTTGGAAAGACTTCTTTCATATTATGGTAGTATTTTAATAACTTTGTTGATGTGGGAATTCCACTTCAGTTTATTCGATTGGATTGTTCACAGTAAAATTGTCTGTAGAAACAGTCGCACAAACGTAAAATCTAAAGGATGGTTTTGATGCCTTTCCCAGTGGAGGTTGTTGCTTTGCCAGTAGTGGTCCACACTTCCTCCCCTGTTCCGGTCAGCAGTGTGAGCTGCCTCTGTGCATTCCCATCAGACCTCTGCACATTCAACAAGAAGAAGAAAACAGAAAACCTAGGTAGCCATTCGTCGTCAGCTTTCACTTCGAAGCTTACTTTTCAAGCTGTAATACCTCAGTGATAATCTATTTACTTCCCACTCGTAGAGCTCCCTTCTCTTCAAGGAGTCTTTGTAGCAAATATTGTCCATTCAGGAAAATTGTGCTTGTAATTTTGGTTGCCCCAGTTCAGAGATTTCATTTTAACATTAAAGGACTATAGTAATATGCTTTGTGCTGCTGTTAAAAATAACCACAATTATTTCAATAGTTTAAAAATACCGACCATAGTAATTGCAGGTGACTTTTCAGTTTTGGGATTCGACTCCCCAACACCTTTCAAGAATGTTGTGAGATCATGAAAAGTTTTAACGGGAGCAAAAGTAAATAAAGAGTATTAGTAAAAAAAAAAAAAAAAAAAAAATAAAAGGGGGGGGCTCTCTAATTGATTAGAGTTGTTTGTGAAAAAGGCAAGCCCTATATAACCTTTTTGTTTCCATGACCACAGCTGTTTTCCTCACCCAGTTTTTAGTAACATAGTATTTGGCCTTAATTTACAACTGAAAGTTCTCCACCTCAAGTCCCATAGTCCAAATTGAGTTATTAAATTTAATCCTAATAACTCTTCCCTAGATTGAGATTACTTTGGCCCCATTAAGGAAACTTATTGGTGGCATGTTGGGTTTTGTGTGCGCTTGAATAGTTTTTTTTCTTCTGTACCTTTTCCACGGGTGGGATAACAGGAAAAGAGACCAGGGGTTGTGAGAGTAAGTGCTGATTTGATAGGCTTCTCTCATTGTTGATAGTTAGGGGGTTGTTTTGTGTTGTATTTTGCCTAATGGCAAGGCTATGTTAATTCCTGTAGTTGAGTGAGGTGAACAGGATTGTGAACTCTAGTGACCTTTCTCAGCTTACCACTCCTGCACACGTAGCAGGAATTATGCACAGGGAACCCTACATGTGGCTGTGAGCCACAGTGTACATACAGCCTATGGCTCTGGAGAGCCAGATAGGCTTCGAGAGACCCAAAATATCATTTTAGACTTAAACTAAAGAGAGAACTGAGGCTGCTGCTTTTGAACCAAACCCTAACTTGAGTCCCCAGGTCTCTACATCTCATGGTGGATTGAGTCAGAGAGAAAAGAATCTAAGTAAGGGCCCTTAAGAAAAAGTAGTATATTCTTTCTTCTAAAAACGAGAGCATCTTATTTAAGCCATTCATTCTTTTCCCACTTGCCCCTGAATCTCACTCTGGTCATGCCAAATCTTGTTAGCATGGGGGAAGTACTCACCCCTCTAAGTAGGAGGCAGCCCCCGGACAATCTGCAGAAGCCATATGGAATTATAAGAGAGCATCCTAAAGAGAAAACAAAAATGCTTTATGGGGAACAAGAACTTTTACTTTCTTCCAAAGCTCCACTGAAATTTCTCCCCCTAGCAATGTGGCCCAGTTACATCTTAGACCTTGGGTTTGACTCCAGTTAATTTTCCTCTTGAAGATTGGAGTTGGAAGAAAGGAGTCAAGAGTGGTAATGAGAGCTGGGCATAGTGCATGCCTGTAATCCCGATTGAGGTAGGAGGATTGCTTGAGCCCAGGAGTTTGAAGCCAGCCTGGGCAACATAGTGAGACCCTGTCTTTAAAAAAAAAAAAAAAAAGAAAGAAAGAAAATGTAGTAATAAGTGAGTAGGAGAGGACTTCAGCTATTCACAGTGTAGAATTGTAGCCAAAAGAGTTACCTTGCCCCAGAAAGACATACTCGTGTAAGTCACTTCACAGTGAACCAAACTTTAGAGAGAAAGAAAAGAACACCATGACACCTTGTTTAAGACTTTGAACGTTAGGTTGTGCAAACTACTAAACAGTAAGAAATTTAGGACAGTGACAATGTGGTGGTCACCATTGTGTTCTGAACACAGTGCCTGGTACAGAGTAGATTCTCTGTAACGGTTCTTAAGTGAAAGGAAAAAATAGGGAGGAATGAATGAAATAATGAGACCCTGGCAAGGTCAAGTAGCATTAACTGTGCGGAGGCAGCTAATATGTGCAGGTCTGTCTTTTGTCATTTTGGAGAGACTTTGACTTGCAGAATTATCACCCTTTTAATTTATTTTTAACTTACCGTGATTTAACCTTTTAACTAAGGATCCTAAAGGATGTTCTTGAACAAAACATAAAATTGTGTTCCATTCCTTAATCATCTTTCCTCCCAAAAAAGGAAATCCATGTTTTCCTTCAGTTTCTTTTTGTAGAATCTTCCCTTGAGCTGTGCTGTAGTTCACAATTCCGTAGTCTCAACCCGTGTCTTCCAAATGCATCAAACTTACATAACTCAAAGCTACCAGTTTCTCTGTCCTGCTGGATTTTCAATGGCACATGTTTGGCCATAGGATAGTCAAGGGTGGTTCTCGATTCTGGCAATCCAATTAGAGTTATCCAGCAACCTAGAGCAGAGGGGAGGCCGTGGGTGCATCAGTCCAGGTACCATGAGGTTGGTCGTGGCATTGATGTCTGAAGCTCATAATACGCCCTGGTCACACTGAGTGAGTTGAGCTCTTAGCTTCCAGAAACAAAAACGGATAACCTGGACCACATTGTACAAAAAAATTCCATGACTGGATGAAGTCAGGCATTTCTGAATGTCAGCTAAAGCATCATTTAGAGCCATGACTGGTGCCTAATTTTCCCAAGAAACTAGCAATTTTTTTTGGTTTGGGTTGACCTACCAAATTTAGGCCATTCTAGAGGGGTCTTTCCCCTCTATCTCTCTTAAATATAGATAGATAGATATTTAATTTTTGATATTCTCTTCCAGGTTTTTTTTTTTTGACAGGTTATACATATGCTAATGGAAAATAGGCTTATTATTTGAAGCACAGAGCTGCTTGTCACCGAAGCTTCATTAACACCGTTATCACCGCCTGACATTTATCTTATAATTTTCTAGAGCTGACTGTTGTGTCTCCATGGAAACCCAAATTGCAATTGAAACAAGTACGATAATAAAGGCATCCACCAAGATTGACAGCATGCAAAGCCTGGCTACGTTTGTTTATACTTACTTAAGTAGCTACAGCTAAAGACAGAGAATATGCACTTTGTGTGTTTAGAATTAACTCTCTTGTGTCACAGGTCAAACCTGACTCTGCTTATGTGACAAATTTACCATCACATCCTTGGTTCTGGTGTTACTAATGAGGACACTAATTTTTACTGGAATCATCTCATCTCAAGGCATTGTGAATATTGGATGTAAAATTAACCATGATCTTATTTGGATCCAAAAAGAAATTCTTCCTGGGTGATTTTGACACTGTGAAATGTTGATCAGTGCTTGAACCGGCAGCTTGTGATACCTGAATGGATTTCTTTTTGGGCAGGGGAAGTTGCCACAGAGTTGTGCTATTTTTTTCTTCCCCTTGATGTCGAGGAACCTGTGCTCTTTCAAGTTGATGACTTCACATCAATTTGGTTGGTGCCTCAAAGCAAAGAGTCATGAAACTGGAGTGGGTCCAGAGTGAATTAATCTGAAATTAATTTGATTCTGAAAGACTCCATCTGGCTGTGTTTGGGAAAGGCAGTTAGACAGATATATAAACACATGATCATCTGTATTCATTGTGCCAGATGTAGTGTCAAAAAAATGAAGAAATGGCTTTAAAAAAATCAGCTATGGGGAATTTTGATATAATGATATTCAGCTTCTTAGAATAACAGCCATTATAATTTAGCACATAATCCTATTTTTATTCTTATTTGTTTAGGGGGTTATATGTGAGGGTGTGTGTTTTAAAAAATAAGCAAATTAAATGTCAAAGCCTATTGTAATTGGTGATTTAAGATGCTAAATGGAATTTATGACGTGTTGAGAGAGAGAGGACCTAGAGATTTCCAAATCAAAATGCGGTATTTGGTACCAATTTCATCTTAAGTGTAATTTAGGGATTTGAAAACTAGCAAAGTAGAATGTCATTCAGACCTTCCCTTTTGGTATGTGGTTTTGTTGCATGACAAAGTAGTATATTTGTATCATAGGGAAACGAGCACAATAGGCTGACATACAGAGAATTCTGGAAGTCGTCTCCACTAACTGTACAAACTTGGCAGTGTTCCTTTCTGTTACTTGTGCAAATTTCTTTAAGCAGACTATCAGAGAGGCACGTGTTTTGGACTTCCGTCTAGGAGTTTAGTGCAATCACTATAGAGCATCTGATTGCCTTTTCTTATGCCTAGACAGAAAGATTCTAGAAAATTCCTGATTAGTCCCTTTAGTGGTGTCATAGTCATCTATTTTGGGCCTTTTGTTTCCACTTTTTAAACCCCAATGATCATCTTTTTGTGATGTCGTGGAGAGAAAGAATTAAAGTTTACTTCTGGATCACTGATACGGTATTATAGACTTTGGAAAAGCAAACTCCCAAAAGGGAACAGCTCGTCCCTCTGATGTTCTCCACCCATCGCCCTCATTTCTCTCTGCCAGAACAACAAAAACAGTAACAGGTAGGGAGAAATAGAGCAGAATTATTTAGCAAAACTTAACCCAAACAAAGCTGAAGAGTTGAGGCAAAATCATTTGCTGCATTTTATGGCAACAAATTAGATGGTACACAGATCCTGACATCTGATACACGGTCATGTTAAAATGGGAAAGTAACATCCCAGCTCATCCCTGAGGAATGAGTTGCTCTGAGTAGCTAAGTTTGCAGTGTAGTTGAAAGCTTCTCCTTTAAGATACCCATTTTCTTTGCTGTCTCGTTTTTAAGGAGTTCTCTTTACAATAAGCTGTATATTTCCCAGCCGCCTTAAGCAGAATTTGTTGCTCATAATGTGACCCTTTAGATGAGACAAGGTTGTCATCATACAGATCAGTTACTCTGCTGTGCCGCTGTCTTGGGGGACTAGATGCCATACGTAAGCCCTGCTACTAGTGGGCTTTCCTCTGCTGGGCTCTTTCAGACCTTCATGTCTGTCCCTGTCACTACATGGGCCCACCTACTGCCAGTCCCTCTTGCTTGTACCGTCTCATCTCTTTTGGGTTTGAAATACAGACGATCAAGCCTGCGAAGAACCAACATAAAATAAATCTTTGAGGAAGGGACGGAGGAGCTCTCCAAGGGGTTCGAAGGGCATAAACATCAAGGCAGAACTTTGTGACATATCTGTTTGGCTGCTGTGAGATCGTTATTTTCCCTAAACTCTATGTTTGGCCTTTCATGAGCGTAGGAGTTGGAAGGTATTATCAGAAAACAGAAATACACTTGAACCTAATAAATTGTTAGTCTGCAGAAATACGTATCTTTCTTCATAAGTGGATTTTTGTTTTCTGAGCTAAACGACTGTCATTACTATGATGTAATTAGTTCCCATTTACTGTCAACTTTTGATTTTCCAGATCAGTGGGAAAGAAGCAGGGGCGTGAGTAATCTCCAGTGCATTTGTACCGAACCTCATGCATTCGGCAGGCTGGCATTTCATTGCAGTTGTATTCCTTGATTACACATCCGTTGTGGCTGAGAAAGGGAGGCCACAAGCAGGTTGAGAAGAGACCAGCCTGAGGTTAGATTTTGCCATTGATAGATGATAAAATGAATAATGAATGGATGGATAATCCATATTTAACAGAAAGGCAGATAGAGTTCTGAAGCCCAGGCAAGCGCAAAGGTCAGCAAAGTCTTTGTCCTTTAGTCCATAGGAGGAAAGCCCACTGGACAGTTTTGCAATAATTTAGGCGCAACAAGATGATAGCCAGAGTTAGGACAGTGGCCATACGGGGACAAGTGGACCCAGTGGGCATGTAGAGAAAATTTAGGCATGACTCAGTAACTTACTGGTAATAGGGGTATTGACTGTCAGATTTAATAGAGCCATAAAAGATTTAAAAAAAAACACGGTTCTTTTATAATAGTGTTGGCAGGTCACATGACGTGATTTAATCTTTGCAGTTTTGGAGACTTCTTGCTCTATTAAATCTGTCCATTCAGAAGGTGTGTATTGGGGATGTACTGAAACTGAGTTGAAGGCACTGTGCTCACCTTCCAAACGAGGCCTTTCCCTGAGCCCCTTATATAAAATCACAACCCTGCACATGACACTCTGTATCTCTCCTGCCATTGAAATGACTTCTTGCCAGTCTGTTACAAGGTTTGCTTACTTTGCTTATTTTATGCCCCCCCCTCTAGAATATAAGCTCCCTAAAGGCTATTTTACCCCCATTTTCCTAATTACTGTATCCCTACCTCCTTGAACAATACCTGGATCATCAGAGTCACTTCATAAATATTTATGGAATGGATGGTTGAATAAGACATCCCTGTTGTCAAGAATTTCACAGTTTCACCATGCACCTGATGTGGGGGTTCAGTTAATTATTATTTCTGTAGGTTCAGTGGTCGGAGAAGGGAGGTGGTCGAAGCAAGCAGTCGACCTGCCTTGTGTTCGGGCTCGGTGTAAGACACTGTTCCTTTTTTTCAAATGGTTGGGTGGGGAGAGAGTTTGAGCCAGTATGAAAAAACAGGGAAATTGAGCACCAAACCTGACTGGAAGAAAAGAAAACAGGAAACAGTTATTTTGAGGTGTGCTGAATTTGAGGTGGTGCTAGAGTGTTCTGTGGAATCAGAGTTGAACGGTCAAGAACAGGGAAGTCGTTTTTGTAGGAGTTGTAGCGAATGGCAGGGATCTCAGAGAGTGGGTAACCCCTCCCCAGGAGTTAGTGCAGTGTGCAGGAGTGGAAAGTAGAGATGGAAGAGACTTTGCATGACAGGCTCCCGGGATGTGGCGTTTTGAGCATAGGTGGAAGGACTAGGTTGTGCCCCCCGGGAGCACACGTGACCGCCATCCCTGCCAGGGCTTTGTGCTCGTGTGCAGGCCTGGGGGAAGGGCAGCTGTTAGATCCACCTTTTTCTCCATTTGTTTTGTCTGTCTCAATCACATTGCCCACTAAGTGAAATGGTATACAGCTTATCATCCTTTGGCTTAGATTTTTTTTTTTTTTCCCCAAATTCCATTTAAACACTGGCCAGAGGGATGCAGCGTGCTTTAGAATGCTGAACACCCTACCCCCCTTGGCTGAACAAGTCCGTTGCTTCTGGCCTATCACGGCCCTTGTGTGTTGCTCTGTGATAAGCACATTATCACATTAGATTGTGGTTTTATACTATATATGTGTCTATCTCTTCTAATTGGCTATGAGGGCATGAATTACATATTTTTTTAGTTCTGTCTCCTTTAAACCTGGGACTGTGCCTGACATAAATCAAGTCTTCGGTAACTATGTAAGAATGAGAATAAACCTCAGTTGTGTTTGAAATTCTACAAAGGGAGATCATCTGCTTTCACCGTCTGAGTGTCTGCAGTGAATGGAGAGGGTGGTGACTCCGCCCTGACCGCTTTCTCTGGCATGAGTAAGTCCAGGCAAAGCATTTTCCCTAGTGGTGAACGCAGGAGCTATTTGCCTTGAGAACCACAGCCGCTAAAACCTGGTCTGCGGGGACACCAGCGTTGTGTCCCTGTTGTTTGCTCATCTGATGTGTGTCCCTGCTGCTAGACTACGACTAGGGGGGCATTTCTGTTAAACATCACTGTTCAATTCAGGAAGCGCAGGCCCCTGTGGGGTTCACCCCACATTTGTCTTTATTTTATAGCGATTTGCTTTTCAGTTAATTGATGACCAAGCCAATCTCCCCTCAATCATCCAAAGAGCCATTTCCGACTACTTGCCCACAGCAAACAGGCAGATTCAGCAGCGTCGATGCATTGGCAGGTAAACAAGACTGGGGGATACCCTAGGTTTGCTAAAGTTGGGGGGTGCCCTGAGTTTCCTGTCTGCGAAGTGGGGGGCAGTAATGCTGACCTCAGCCACAGGGGAGAGGATTCATCAGTGCGCGCCCCTAAAGCGCTTCGGAAATGTGAAGCCCTCAATAAATCTTCTTTGTGATGATTATTTCCCTGTTGCCATCTCCAAAAGTTCATCTAAAACACCTACCTCTCCCTGTGCGGACACCTCCTGCTCGGCCCTGAAGTCCACTGGACTATTTCTGGTAAATCACTGAAAGAAATGAGTTCCCGGGTGCGGGTTGTCTATAGCAGTGCCTCGCTGCCTTCCCCGCGAGGGCGACTGTGTGTTCAGCCACCAGGTACCCCCTAGATGTCTCCAAATTTACTTCCTTGTGGGGGTTTTCCAGCCTTCCGCTTTTTACTAGCAGTCAAATTGAGATAAGGTAATACGGTTTCCCTTTTGCTTGATGAGTCCAGATGCCTGTGTTCTGTGACCTTTTCTGCAGGAACATTTCCCTACCAGTCCTGGTTGCATTTTGCCCTGGCAAACAAATGTGTGGCTTTTAGACCTCCAACTAAATACAGTTCAGCTTTCACTGCAATCATCTGGCAAAATCCTATCATAAATGTGTTCTTTCCTGGTAGGCTGTGAATGAAAATGATGTCATACACATTTTTAAGAAATTATTTTTTTAAATTCTGTCAGAGCTCAGGGATGAGCATATTAACATATATGTGTACACCTGGGAAGCTTGAACCTTTTCTTCCGAGGAGCTCCAACTAATTCATTTACAATTTGACCATTTGGAGAAAGGCTTTGCCTCTTTCAGATACTTATGGTATTACTAGCTCCAGTTACTCCTCCGTGAGGATTCACTGGCTGATGTATGGCGGTCTGACCTCAGATCTGGGGCCTCATTGCATAATTGCTGTGGCTGTGACTCAAAAGGTTTTGCTACACATAATAAATGGTAACTAATACCTTCTAGGTAAACACGGAAGCCTCTGTATAGTCGCATCTTATTGCTGGTGTATCTGATACCCAGAGAGTTTTGTCAAACTCACCAAAAGTATTCGGGATCCCAGCACGGTTAGGATTTAGCTGTGTCAGACCAGTGGCCAACTGCCCCCCGTCGAGAGGCAGTCACAGAAGATGGAGGCTTTCGTCACGATGACTGCGAAGCGTGCGTTTTAGAAGAGAGTTGCAGCTCCCAGAGCTCTGGATTGGAGGGCAACAGATTCCTCTTCCTGAATCGAGAGGCTGAGGGAAGTTGAGTGTGGACAGCGAGCCTCCCGAGGTGGGGCTGGGCCTGAGCCTCTGATGTGTGCTGCAGAGCGCGCTGTGGGGACACGATGCTGCTCAGACCCCAGGTGTCACACTGCCAGTCTGTTGAGAGAATTCTCTCCTTACATAATAGGCAACACCGAAGTGGACAACGCAGAAGACTGTTAATATTAATGAATTTCATGCCCGTCCTGTCCCCGTGCCAGGGCGACAGTCCAGGCCTGTTGCCAGGTTCTCTCTGCTTCTGCCTTACGCGGCCTGGTCTTGCGCAGTCTCCTGTGATGACCGAACAAAGCCTGTTTCTTCGCGTGCTATTACTTAAGTACGAGTGATAATTTGTGAGCCCTTTGAAAGAGGGGCTTGTTAGCCACGGTTGGGATATTAGGGGGAAGTTGGCAGAGATGGGGACGGATGATGCTCTGGCCACACCCGAGTCCCGGGCCCCTCACCAGCAGTGTGAACCCCCAGGCTGCTCTCCACGGTGTCAATGACACCTTGTCAGCTCTCCGGCCTGCAGCCTGAGTCACCTGTGAGCCTAGAGGACTAAATTGGGCACCGAAGAGGAATCCCACCAAGGTTTCAGGTTTCAGTTGGCCATGTTATCTAAATTATCTTTTCCGTACATCAGTGTCTGGGTCCAAACCATAGCCAAAGAATTACAGAAGTTAAGAGCCAGATGGGAGCTCTTCTTTCTTTGTTTTACAAGTGAGGAAACTGAGGCACAGAGTAGTTGCATGATTTGCCTCAGACTCATAGTTAAATTGATGCTGAGCTGGGACAGGAAATAGGGCCTGCTGTTGGGCACCTCAAGCACTCATGCCGTTTTCTGTGTTTGCAAAACAAACTTCCCATGAAATAATACATTTAATTAAATCTCACCTCTAATCAGTGGGGAAAAAAAACACCAGAAAAAGGACAAGTATATTTGCATCCATCCATACTATTTAAATGAATAAAATTAAAAATTCAATTCCTCCATTTCATTAGCCACATTGCAGTTACTCAGTAGCCGCATGTGGCTAGTGGCTACCATATTGGATTGAGCAGATACAGAACATTTTCATCATGGCACAGAGTTGGATAGTACTGACGTAGATTATTGCAAGGAACAGAAGAGCAGTAACGTATATCAGAGTAATAAGATTATTAATAACTTCCAGGAGATTAGCTATCTTTAGACAAGGTTTGTCCCAGACAAGGCATGTTTTTATGCAGTTTGGTTGAATATGTATTCTGAAGGTGGCATTTTGTGTCTTTCTTTGAGAATTAATATAATTGTTTATAGCCACTTCGCCTTTCTCATAGCCATTTTGTAAGTTTGTTGTTCTTGCTTTTATATAGACAAAGGAAGTATAACCCAGAAAGTTATCCACGGAACAAGGTGAAAGAATAGAAATCTCGATTCTTTTGTTTCCATTCTCCAAATGGAAACCTGCAAATCACTGGGCCTTGTAAAAGCTGCTTGTCCTGGAATTAATAACAGTAGTGACAGTCATAATTGTTGAGTCAATTATTCTATATAATTTTTTTTTTGGTAATAATTTACTGCTTAGAGGAACCTCAAAGATTTTACATAGACTGTGTTGATCTAGTTCTTTTTACTCTAAAATAAAGTAGGGAAGTAGGTCAGTGCCTGGGCTAAAAGCAAAAAGTAAGCAGTCTCATTGTTTTTCCTAACGTCATTACATTTTCTTCTTGGCTCTGAGACCAACACCCCCAGAGCCTGCTGGCGGAGTGCTCTCTGACTTGTGGTCTTACTCCATGTGGCATCTGTCCTAGAGGAGCCTTCTAGGTGGCCCCTTGCCAAGGGCACAGGCAGAATTGGCACTCAGGATCTCGTTGCAGTTTGTAGGCGAGCTGCCAGCAGAGATGTATATGCCTGTGTCCAGGGCCTGGAAGTGGTCACTGTGCCCACGAGATATGCCACCCTAGAGGATCCCAGCTCATGGAATATGAAGCAGTGACAGTTGGTCTTTAAGTATCACTGTATCCACGTTCTGTAGCGCCTTTTCTTAGGGGTGAGACATTGGAAAAGTCACTTTACTGCTATAATTCTCAATTGTTCCATCCCCAAAACAGAGATGATGATTCCAACTGGACCTGTGGTCGTGTTGTATGTGAAGTCCTTGGCAGAAGTTTCTGGCAATGAGTAGGCCTTCAATAAATATTACATGAATTGAATGTAAATTCCAGCACTGTCCTGGGTGCTGAGGGTGGCTAGGGAGCGAAGAGAAGCGAGCTAATCTAATTTTCGAAGCCCAGGATCAGATTTTCACAAATGGGAGGTCTTCCTGAGGGTTTTGCTGAGACCTGGGGTATCTCTTCCCAGGATTACTTCTCCATGAAGATCACGTCAGCTCTCCGTGGCCCCCAAAGGTTTAAGTGCGGAACACATCATTTCTGGCTTGCTTAGATGTGTCAGTGCCTGCAGCCCCACGAGGACAGAAGAAGACAGTGAGTCTCCACTAGAAATGAGCATCAGCCAGGGAGAAAGTTGAAAGTCCAAAGGAGGAGGAGCTTGGGAGGATTAAAGTGGAGTTAACCAAGATGTTGCAATACCAGCAGGGTTCAGTGGGCTTCAGCAACACTGGGGTGGTTGGTGGGCGAGGACCACCTATTTTGCGTAGAAGCTTTTGATTGGGTGTGGTGGGTGTGCTGTTTCTAATTTGACAGTTACATGTCACTGGATTTAATTAAGGAGGGGATCATTGTGCCCTTAGCACTTGAAGCAAATCTTTGCAACAGTTACTTGCAAAATGGCAGGTAGTCAGCAAGGATATAGGTGTGGATGAGAGGCACTCATCGTTGACGGTGGGAGTAGAGAAGAAGGAAGTCTGTGGCGGTGCAGACGCTCTTCTGTGATTATTGAGAAACTGTGGGTTTTAAAGTAGCCTAAATGAGGTTTGAATTCTAGCACTACAATTCACACGCTGGTAGTCTTAGGAAAGGAACTTATTTCTTAGAATTTGGCATCCGAAAAATACTACTTTTTCATAAGATTATTATAAGGACTAAAAATGTAAAGCACCTAGCACAGTATCTGGTATATAAGTGCTCACTAAAAGATGTGGATTCATTATTATTTAGAATATGAATTGTGTTTGAGTCCACACCGTCAAAACTTTGAATTGAAAAGTAGATTTGTGACGGTCACTCATTTCAAGTGCATCACACATGCGAAGAAGGAATTAGCGGTGGAAATAGCTGACACAAGCATTTGTTCTGTGCCGTGTGCTGCACTAAGGACATGACTCTGTGAGGTGGAGTCTGTTGTTCCCATTTTGCAGATGGTCTGAGGCCCAGAGCAGCACAGTTAGGAAGCGGGGGCGCCAGGACTCAGAGCCTGCCGCACCACGCTGCCTAAGGATGGAGAAAGGTGCCCAGGCATCTGTAAGGATGGCCGACGGCAAAGGATTGAAAATAAGTGCCCACCCACACAAACAAAAAACAAAGAAAGAAGAAACAAACCCCCCAGCTTCCCTTCCTTTATGCATCTTGGTGAGTTTGTATTTTTTGAGAAAGTGTAAGTGGCTTCTTGTCTGGAGAAACACTGAGAAATGCTTGCTCTAGAATTCAAAGCGAAAGCATTAGGACTAGTATTCTGCAACCCAGCTCCTCCATTTTGTGTTAAATTGTGCTCTGTAAAGACAAGAGGTGACAGCCCCCGTTTTTGAACTTCCGTTTTCTGTTAGCTGAGACCTGTGGCAGTACCTTCCTCTTCTCGTTCTAGCTGGTTGTCAACAGCAGTAACCGCAGTGCCTTCCTGTCCCAGAAATAAGTCTTGCCACATGCTCAGCTCTTGACTTGCTGTGAGCGCTGCCTCCCGTACCGCACAGGGCTCTGCCACCTCCACCCTGCCGCGGTCACAGCTTCTCCCGGTTAAAGTGTTTATTGAATCCTCCAAGAGTGATTTAAGGAGGAGGATAGGTACATAAGAACAAGATAAACGATCTAGCTCTAATGTAAACAAGCATTACATTACACCTAAATTGTTGGAAGAAGATTTTGTACTCAATATTTTATTCAGCAGAGCATTTCTTATAACAATAAGGTTGATTAGAGCAGGCTCCGAAAGTGCTTCAAGTTAGACGGTCTGATTGTTTATCTCAAGGGTGAAAACATAAAGTGGAAAAAGAAGAGGATGAAGCCAGGACCTAGTGAGGGGAGGATTGACATCATTTTTCTTTGTAGATTAAGTCTAATTCAGGATTGCTCCTTTCCATAGGTTTTTGGCTTTTTAACCATCAGTGTCTTCTTTTTTTATTTTTAAGGGGTCAAGACTAGCCTAGACACATGGCAGATTTAAAGTGCTCTGGTATTTTTTGATTATTTGTTCTAACCAAATAAGGAACCTCCAGACTGTCTTCTTACTCTTCTGTTGCTAAGGCTGCAGTGAAATCACACCTACCGTTTGCAGTTTACTTTAGTCAGTGTGTCGCCTTTGTGACTTTTCTGCTTCGTGGGGTTGGGGTTGGGGCTGCTCAGGGACAGGGCTCTGCACTTGTTTAGGTGTGTTCTGTTTCCACAGGCTGAGCAGCTCAGTGCTGCAGATGAATGCTGCTCAGAGGCATTCAGCCCTGTCACTTGGCAGAGTAGCTGGGTGTAGGGTGCATTTGGAGGGGGGCAGGCAAAGAGGGTATGTGGTTTTGCTTTGCTATTTACTCTAGCTCCAGTGTTGGGGGGTGACCCAAGTAAAAAAGCAATGTCTTCATCATCATACTATATGATGGTGACTAGCATTGCAGACTCTAAAAACCTGCTCTTCCATCTCTTCCAAATGGGGGTTTTGGAAACAATGTTAAGGAAGGCTGATATGTAAAAGCTTATGGATGTACTGTTTGTATCGGCCCCAAATATTTACTGAAGCTAAGAGAAGAAAAGGCAGACTTTCTTTTTTTTCTATCCCAAACGTGTGATTGTTTAGAACTCAAGTGCAACATCTGGAAGTCAGATACACAGAGAGCAATTTATGGAGTGTGAAAGATTTGAAATATTCAGTGTCCTTTAGTGGGAACTCAACTTTCTGGGGCTGCATTTCTCTCCCCACCCATCTCCCGACACAAAGCAGGCAATTCTGAGATCTCCTCTGCTTCTCTGAATTCAACCCTTTGTGCCTGGGTCCCATAAACAATGTGCTTTTTAAAGGGGAGCCCCCTCTCTGCTCTGGCCCTTTTCTCCAGCGTGGGCAGCCAATCAGCGGCGCAGGGCTGCAGAGCTGGACCGCTTTCCATCTCGAGCAGCAACAACGTACTAATTTGATGCACACACGGATGCCTCGCGCGCTCTGCAAATTCATCACCAGCATCTTGCATTAGTCATCTGACGGACTGCCAAGTGTTTCATTTTCTTTCCATGTGACTTTATTATTACCACCTCTCTCCTCGCTTTCCAAAAAACCTCCCAGAAGGGGCGGGGGCCGGGGGAGAGGGAGAGGAATCCGGCAGAAACCCAGCTCTGCCTCTCTTCCCGGGCGCGAGCCAGCGCCAGCGCCAGCGCGGGGCTGATAGCGGGGGGCGGCGATGGCAGCCTTGCGGAGCTACGCCCGCACTTAACTTGCAGCCGCGGGAGATGCGCACGCCCCGGGTGACAGCCGGCGGGGCGCTGCCCCGGGCTCGGGCGGCGACGCTGGACGGCAGCGCGCAGTGAGACCTCGCCGCCGCCTCGGGGAGCAGCCCGATGGTGCCTCCGCTTTGTTTTAGTTCATCACATTCTCCGTCTCATTAGGCACTTTCCCCGTGCTCCTCTTCCTCCTGCTTCCGCCTGCCCACCCGCCCCCGCCCCCACTATTTTTTTCTTCCTGTCCCTCGCCTCGAAGCCCTAACTCTGGCTCCCGGTTCCGTTTTTGACAGTAACGGCACAGCCAACAAGATGAACGGGGCTTTGGATCACTCAGACCAACCAGACCCAGATGCCATTAAGATGTTCGTCGGACAGATACCCCGGTCGTGGTCGGAAAAGGAGCTGAAAGAACTTTTTGAGCCTTACGGAGCCGTCTACCAGATCAACGTCCTCCGGGACCGGAGTCAGAACCCTCCCCAGAGCAAAGGTACGGGGTGCGGGGGTCGCCCGCGGGGCGGCGGCGGGGGCTGCCCGAGCGTGCGGGAGGGAGGGCAGCGGCCCGGGCGGTGCTGGGGGCTCCCCTCGGCTCCTCCCGCGCCCCCGCCCGCCCGCCGGCACAGGTTGGACTCGGGAGGGAGGAGGGACGAGGGCGGGCGCGGCCGAGCCTCTGTCCAGGCGCGTGATCGCTCCCGCGAGGTCACTTTCTAGGCAGCGCAGGCTCGCCCGGGGCGGGTGGCTGCTTCGAGGAAGCGTGTTTCTCAGCCCTGCATCTTGGCATCTGACTCTTCCTACCCTGCCCGCCCGGGATCGCCCATGCCATTACGATTGCATTTCGCTTTTCCGTAGCCTGCGGGGACCTTGCGGTGCCCGATACACAGCTGGTGTGGTGCTGCTGGTGCAAGGAAGGAAGGGCTTGCCTCGAGGAGGGACGCCCGTTCTTGGGGGCGAGGTGGGGACCGTGAAGTGAAGTGTGCTTTTCGGAGCTGGGAGTGGCGCCCTAGTGGCCTGAGATAGTTAGCACACCTTCAAAAAGGCTCGAGGTTCACGCCCTTGTGGGGGTGAGACCCAAGTGCACGATCTGGTGCTGGTTTCTGCCTCCATTTTAGGACGACGGTGATGGGGAGGTGGGCGCAAGGTATTAAAAGAGAGGCCAGAAACCTTTGTACCGGGGGCGCTTCTGTCTGGGAGTCCTACTTTGTAAGCTCTGTGCAGACTGAATTTAAAATATCCCCTCTGCTGTTACCACTTGGCCTCTGTCACGGTTTTAACCTTCTCGCTTTAGTAATGTTGCTCCTTCTCTGCTCTTGATCCCTCAGTCTCTGTGCTCAGGGCTCTTTCTGTGAGTCTCGTGGTTTCTATTTCTCCGTGCCTTGGTATTTCTGTCTGGTGTGGTATTTCATTTCTACGTTGCTTCTCATAAGAGCTCCTGAAAGCGTTGTTTGCCTTGTTTATAAGCTTTAGTTGGGCGCATGAACACTGACACTCTTCTCTGAACCTTTTTCTGACTGGCAAGGTGAAATTATAGGACTAAGATGTCTTTAAGACTCTGATATCCTGTGACTCGGAGAAATGTTGGACTATCTCTTTTTCCTTATGGTTGCTAAGGGGTGATAGTTCTTTTGGGAGCCTTGTGGGGAATTTGAAAGCCCGTGGCCAATGCTTATTTTATAAAGGTTGAGCAGGTTTAGCTTCAGATTGTGTTCATCAAACTCTGGTTTCCAAACATACCCTATAACACCAAGGGTGTTTAAAAAATGAACGTAGAATTTTGTTACCACAAACTTGATTGTCCCATAATTTGAGAAGTAGTAATAGAAAATTTGGTATCTGAAAATCAGTAGAATTGAAAACTTCACAAAGTAGAAACAGTATTGAGAACCTTCGCTGAATGTGTTCTGCAACTGTTTACCTACATGTTTCCCAAATGGAGGAGACCAGAGTTGGTTTTAATAATTAATTTTCACAGTGTCCTATTGAGGAAAGGTGGTATAATGTCCAGAACTAGAGCTGCGAAATCACCAAATAAGGCCTCTCCCACCATCTAGAGTGGCACCTGCAGAAAACTAGGCCAGGAGCAGTAAACTACGCTTTAGAGCAATAGCCACAGTTTGTCCTGTGTCAGCATTTTTCAAAATGACCTCTGCCAAAATGATTACTGCTCATCTATTGTTAAGATGCCTGGTTACTTGTGCTTTAGCTTAGGATACACGTCTTACCTTGGCCAAAAAGACCTTTTTCCTAGTCAAGAAAGTACTTGTGCATGGCCTACTTATTCTGCCATTTTCTCTTTTGCCCAGATACTCCTCTGAGCAACATCCTGACCAGACTATATTTGAGACTATTCATTTTAACTTCCATCCACCAGGTCTTACAACGAATTTGATGGAAATAGTTTGCAGAAGTGTAGGGTCTTGAAGGAGAAGGGAAGCCCAAGGAGGGAACTGACTTTTTGAGCATGTGCTATGTATGTACCAGGCCACGTTAGGAGCTTTACAATACATTCTCATTTCTTCCTTACCAAAATCTGGGAGGTAGGTGGGGTTGGTCACATTGTACAGATGAGGAAACTGAGGCTCAGAGAAAGTTAAGAAATGTTGCCCTGTGTACCCAACTAGTAAGTGACAGAGCAGAGATTTGCACACTTCCATCTGTTTTCGTGGGTGGGGCCATTTTGCCTCTCCATGAGATGAAACCGCAGACCTGCCCTGGTCTGCTGTATTTCAGGGCTTGGGTCAGAGGCCATCTCCTTGACCTAAGTGCTCCCCAAGTGAAAGGAAGGACTTTCGCCCTTTAAGCGTGGGTTGATTTCATGTCTTTGTGTTTAGTTTTTATACTCACGGGTTTAGATTGTACATCACTCCAACTCATGGTGTCATGGGATAGGAGTTAGAGATGAAATCATTCAAATCTTACCTTTGGAAATACAGGTCAATTCCCATTACTGAGAACTCCAAGTCTCACATCAAATATTGCTTGAAGTACATGGGCTGTCAGCCAAAGCTTGAAAGGGTTTTTGTTATACAGACATCTCTGTTGTAAAGGTATTTGTTGTGATGGGATTTGAGCTGTATAATGACATTCCTCTCGGAGGATTACAGCCCTTAGCCGCTTACCTAGAGAGACAACAGCCCCCACTTTCTTGACATTGGTACCTGTGTGCACCATATATTGTATGCCTGTTCACATGTAAAATAGGAACCCAAATTTACATTGATTCGGACTGTGTCAGCAGGGTACAATTATCATGTTTTCACAGGGCTGATGTCAGAGCCTCAGAAACTAGAATTATTGGAGGCTCTGTCTAAATGTGGTTTAAATTATCTAAATAGGGCTTTTGGAGTGGCCTTGATTCAGAGCCTTCTCAGCATTGATGGTTCCAAGGAAAGAGACAAAGTCAGGCTATTATCTAATCCAGGTGAATTAGATTTTTCTCTCGTTTTGCATTTTTTGTTCTGTTTAGTCTTGAGGCACATAAACTTTGTTCTGTTTTTGAAATCCTCCCTTAAGAGTTAGAGCCTAAGCCATCTGTTTCTTCTCCTTGTAGGTGTATGTAGTGTATGTAGACCAGGCAGGCTTAGGACCTCTGGAGAATCGGGCTCAGTAAACTGTCGCGCCTGCTAGGACTTAGGGAGGAGCACGTTTTGTTCAGTGGTCGTCTCTTGAGTCTATGGATGGTGAGAAATACCACATGGTAGTTACCAACGTGGCTTTTAAAGTCAGACAAGCCTAAATTCGGATTCTGGCTCTACCACTTCCTACATATTGGCCTTGGCACATTACTTAATCACATCTGAAAGTGGAGATGGTCTTCGTACTGTGGCTAAGGTAATGAGGTTATGTGCTTTCCACAGAGCTGGAATATGGTAGGAGCTTATTGTGGTGGCGATGATTATTAAGTACAGTTATCATCACCATCATCATCACTGTCTCCAAGAACTTAAAATCTAATAGGCACAGTAAGGCAAGCTCACAAGTAACTATAATGTAAAAGAACATTTGATCAGAGTGAAAAAGAAGAGACGTGGAAGTTCAGAAAAGGAACAAATAACTTGCAGCTTACAGGAGATAGGAAAAGATGGTATCTTTATCCATTTCTGAAAACAGTAGGATTTCAGTAAGTAAAGATGATATTGAACATTACAACCGGATGGACCAGCTCCATGTAGGCATTTGGGCAAGAAAATGCAGGATGTGTTCTGGAAACTGTGCCTTTTCCCAGAGTTCAGAGGAAATGTGAAACACGTGACGTAAAATGGAAGAAGGGGAGATCGCAAAGCCTGGAGTCATAGGCTGGAGCCGGCTCCGAGAGGGCCTTCACGCTCAGGCTAGAGTGTTTAAAATTCCTTTGTTAGACAGGCCACCCTGTAGGAAGGGTGTTAGCAGGAGGAGGCCTGGAGGCTGGTGCAGTGTGCTGATTTGGGTTGAGATGAGGACATTGTCACAGCAATGGCAAGGAAGGAACCGAGTGACAGACGTGACCACAGGGGAAGGGAAGGGCTTGACAACTAAACTGGGACAGCGATGACCAGGAGGTCTTGGCTTAACTGGGGAAATGGGAGAGCGTTCGGCAGCGGTAGGAATGGAGGAGAGAAGTGTGAAGTTCAGTTTTGATGGACTTGAGTCTGAGGTGCCACAACAGAGCCAAGAAGAAAAGCCATCGGTTTGGTGGTTGGGAGGACTTGAGCATTTCAGAAGAAGGAAAGAAGGGTGGAGGTCGGGGTGGGGAGAGGAAATGCACAGGTGTTTGGGTGGGGCCTACCTATAGTTTGTTTACTGCTGGTTTTACAAATGTATACAAAAGAGAAGTTGTATAGCAAAAGGCAGTCGTGAACATGTGAGGTAAGCACGAGTCGGGGTCCTTCCAGAGACAGGGCAAGCTGCAGAGCAGATGCAGGAGGTGGCAGGAGACCTCATTCGAGACAGGGCGGCTCAGAGAAGGCACAGCACCACAATTTCAGCAGAGGGAAGCGGGAGACGCTCAGTACAGACGCCCTCGGTCTCCTCCGTAAATGGTCAGTTTCTGAGAAACCAGGTGGAATTGAAGACTTAAAAAGAATGGACAAGGTTTAAAATGACTGCTTTGGAAAATTGGATGGGGTGAAGAATAGAACTGTGGCAGAGCAGGAGAGGCCAGTCACACTCAGATCGTGTTGACGAGTGGGCCCTGACGGGTGTGGCCCTGGAGCCGTCCGTCCGTGAGCGAGCAGAGGGAGCCTGGGGTTGGAGGTGACCAAGGCACGTGTGCCAGAAGGGCGGGAAGGGCGGCAAATGTGTGCCAGTGTTCTCTCCGGGGTCTTGAAGTAGGGGAGCTGGCCAAGCTGAAGCGGGGGCAGCTCGTGGTGTGGGAGGCGGAGGAGGGAAGGGGTTGGAGATGAAGGTATCATGACGAAGCGGCAGCTGTGGGGATTGTGCTCGAGTGAGACCAAACCCGCAACCTAGAAACAGTAGGTAGGTGCCTTGGGTCATCACTCACTTAACATTTTAGTAAATCCAAAGTAAAATCCAAGATCATGGCACCCTGACAAAGCAGCATATTCTGCAATAAGTGCTATTTATATTTTTCTAAACTTTAATGGTTAGGTATTGCTATTCTGATTTCACAGGATTGAAAACCAAGTGACTAGATTAAATTCATTTAGCGTTTGAGATTGGAAGATGGGAACAGATCCGCAGTCCTAAGCTACTGCCTTGTTGATCACTTTTTACTGTCTGTCTTTTGGCAAGTTCTCAGTCAAAAGAGAACTGGAAACGGGAAGTGGCTTGTGCTGCCTATCACTGCGCACTGAGGGACAGCACTTCCTTTTCTCTAGAAATGTGTTGGGAGGTCACAGCGTAACTGCCGTGCAGCTGCGGCCCTACGGTGCCTGGAGCCCGGAGCTTTCTGGGAGGAGCAAAAATGACATCCACGGCTCCTTTGGGGAAGGGTCATTACCTTGAAGTTTCGAAAGAGCAGCTTTCGTGGTGGTTGTGATGCTGCTGCTGATTCGCCTATTGGTCAGGCTGCAGTCAGGGTGACACTGGGGCCTGGCCCCACTGATCTCACGATAAGACAGCGAGTCATTTCTTTCCATGTTCGAGAAATCATTAATACAATCTATCTTTGTCCTCATCTCTCCCCACTTCAGTGCAGTGGAGAAGTTTCTTGAGAATGAGACGAGGTGGCCGGGGAGTGTGCGGGGAGAGGGGAAAAGGGGAAAGAGGAGGGTAGAGACCCCAAAGCCTCACTTTCCTTATTTCAGGATCGGGCAGAGAGACACCCTGAATCCAGAAGATACTCCTATAAGATGGTAGATCGAGGGTAGGCCCTGGAGTCAGGGGACTTGGCGCTAGTACCGTGACAAGCTAGTGTAGAGAGTGAGCCTCGGTTTCTTTATCCATGCAGTGGAAATACTACCTACGTCAAGGAGTCGTACGTACTCGCTGAGTTAACAAGTGCGAGTGCCGCGAGTACAGTCTAAAGAGAGTTAATAATCACATCAACTTTATTGTTTTCCTCTTTCAAAACTTAAAAGTTTGTAAGGAGTGGAGTAGGTTCATTGCAAGCTTTCGTGCCTTTCCTTGCCTCCTAAAAACCTGTCAGAAGCTTTGCTTGAGTAATAGAAGTGGACTTAGAGCTGGTTTGTTTAAGCAATGTCATCTTGCAATTAGTAATTGAGAAAGAATCCAAAACGCAGGAAGATGAACCCATGCTACATTTTAACGCACACACATGGGAGGTAGGATTTCTGTCCTACATTTTTTTGAAGCCCAGGGTTGCCGGCCTAGATTTTCTGGGACAGCCCCAGTTTGGGTAGCGCCACCTCAGTGGCCCACAGGAAGGATGTCTCATCCTGAATTAATGTTACGTTAACAGAAACCTCTGTTACTTTTTGTGACATTCTTCCATTGTTGGCTGGCCAAGGACCTGCAGGCCAGGCAGAAAAAGCAGTCTGAATTTTCATAGTCATGCGGGCGGGAGTCCTTACCACACCCTTGTGAAGGTGCATTCGCTAGTTGTGTCATAGGGTTCTATTAAAAGATTTAACAGTTCATTTTTTTGAAATTGTTTTTAAATATTTTAACTTACATGGACTCCACCCTTTGAGTGGATTGAGATAAAGGAAGGAGAAATGTTAAATAAGCCTCCTTTGAGTTACAGGAAAAAGGAATCCCTTTAAATACCCCATGCTCTGGTGATAAGTGACCAGACTGTCCCTGTCCAGCACAGCGCTGGATTTCTGTTACTTATATCAAAGGACAGCGTCTACCCTGGAAGATAATACCCATCATGGGTACATTTTGATCCTTACATCTCTGGAGGGAAGAGGAGGAGGAAAGGGAAGGAAGGAGACACAGAAGACAGAGCGAGCCCATATCAAAGAAGAGAAGAAATTACTCAAGGCCGCTTTGAACCATTTTGTTTTCTTCCCCTCTGTCTGAGACATTAAAACTTCAGCTAGGCCCCAGCCATCTTATCCCCGGTAGCTTTAACATTTCTGGAATTAAAGTAGCAAAAGAATAAAGAAAACAGGCTATGGACGAAAGGAGAACAGACTTCTTTGTTAGAAATGTGACATGAAAAGAAGACCCGGGACTTCATGGCTCTGTCTGTTTGAATTGCTCCAACACATACAGCAGGTTGATTGAGAAAGGCACGTCTAGGTGATCTCACAATCGGCGTTTGCCATTAAGAGCATTTATAGTTTGCCTGCCTGGAGGCCTCATTTGCCTTTTTATTCACACCCAAGGAGAATGAGATTTCTCCACATTAGAGCTGCCTTACTTACCATCAGTTACATAGTTGTGCCACTCTGGCTTCTATACTGTGGGGCGTTGTGAAACCAGCCCTTTGGAAATGAGAAGTCCAGTTTCCTAGCAGAAAGAGAGAGGTGCTCCCCATGGGGTAATGCTATTAGTTACTCTGAAACACGCATGCATTGCCCAAGAGCTGCTGTACCATGACCTATCCTCCTCTACTTACTTTCTCTCCAAAGACCCCCAGATCATCGCGCATTCAGGTGGAAAGGTTTACTTTCTTCCTCCTCCAGTCTTTGCTTCTAATGAAAGTATAAAATTAACCATAGTTATATTTTAGAAGTGTTTGGAATGCTACCATTAAAGAAATAACATCACATACCTTTCATTATCTTTTTATTATTATCTTTAATAATTTCAGCCACGGTAAAATGTAAAATACTGTTAGTACAATCAGTACTGCTTTACATATCTTATGTTAGTAGATTCTTAAAAGATTAAACTTTTTCATCCTTGGACATAAGGACCTGGATGCTAAACTTATCATGATTTTGCTGATCCTGAGACCATTCTTTCTCATCCTTTATGTTCTAATACTAGCTGGGCCAAAGCTTTCGCAGGAGCAGCTCTCCCTCTAGTTAGACGTGGGCATGCCGGGAGGCACCACTGTGCATAAATACAGAGTAATCGTTATGATCTTCAAAACTACTGGAACCTAAGAAGGGCTGAAAAGATAATTGGCCAAATGGGGATAAGTGGAAACTAAGCTAAAATAACATGATTTAGCAACAGATTGATAGAAGTTTTTATGTTCTGGTAAGAGAAATGGTAATGATTGTATATTGGTTTTCAAGACGATTGGTCAAGAGAATTGAAAATGTTCTGACCCACACTGTGAAATTCGGTGGGATATCAGTTAGTTGTTAGGTATTAACACTGGAGAGACTTGCAGTGAACTAGACCAATTAGAAATATTCTTAAAGAATCAGGGTCTTCCATTGCATGAAGATGTTTTCACATTTGCCTTGGTGAGTCTGTGTTATGGAGAAAGCAACAAAGGAAGAAAGGTATATGTGAGTTGATGGATTATGATGTACGTGGACTTCTCAAGGCCTGAGGCACACAGGCGGCAAGCAAAGAAGCAAGTTTTGCTGTAAATGGAAAAGGGAGCAAGTTAGCTGGACAGGGGAATGTCATGATGTGAAACTAACGGGTCGGAGCGTGGGGATGGCAGTCGAAACGCTGCAGGAATTGGTATTTGGGATCAATACTTTTTCACTCTCTATGTAAATGGCAGAGGTGTCCCTAATCCAGTATCCACATTCTGGTGTTAATTCAAATTGGAGAAACCCGTAAAATATACTTTGGATAATGACTGGTTTGAAGAATAAAGGAATATAATTTCTCCATTTCCATTAAAACATCATACATTGGAATTAGAGAAAAGAATTAAAGGATTAAAAGAGGATAGTCCCTCACACATTCTTTAACTGACCCAGAATCTGATCTTTATAAAATTATTTTAGGATATGTTAGGCCTTAAGTTTATGGAGGGCAAATTCTGCAGTCCAACCTGCATGTGAGTCAAGACCTATTTCTTTATCGTAGTCTTTCAGGGTCATCTGCACCAGCTGAGCCCGTGAACTGCCACTGTTTTGTTGCCTTCTCTTTAGTTGTAGGTGAAAAAATAAAATGCATCTCAAGCTACTACAGTTTAGTGGAAACCACATCCTAGACATGTAAAGAGATAGGAAAACATCAGGGAGGGTGAGGAGCACAAGAAACAAGGCCTTTCACAAAGGAATTGTCAAAACTGCCTCCCAGATGCTAAACATTCCAAATGATGATACCAGACACGAAGTGTTAAGGAACAGGTAATTCACCACTTTTCACAAAGAGCTTTTCAGCTCCTATCTAGGCCACTGTGCTCGATATTAGGAAACGTTATTGAAGTCTATCAAGGAGATGGAGGAGTTCCAAAGGAGCACAGCATGAATTACAGAGGTCTAGGAAGGTGAACCCATATGGAAAGGTCTAGGAGGTTAACTTAAAAGGCCTGAGAGCATTGAGTCACGAGAATGAAAAGGGAGAAAGGCTGTAGCAAGACATTAAAAGGAGGGATTGTGTTCTCAAAAAAAAAAAAAAGATGATTGAAGTTTTGAAGATGCTGAACTGCAGAGTGAAGCTAAATATAGATAAGCCCTTTCAATTAATGCTAAACCCTGGGATTCGGCTGCTTATGTTTAAAATGTTGGAACAGCAGGCAAAGTGTGGAGTTTGAGCCAAACTTTTACACAGAAGGGGTGGTGAACTTAGAGCACATGATGAAAGTTAAGGAGATGGTGGAGGCAGCTCACCTAGCAGGCCCCACCAGCAGGCCTCTGGCTTAATGCGTAGCTCTTTTCCGAAAGTGATTGGGAGCTTGGGGTAGCCTTGGAAGCCCCGGGTCCTACTTAATGTTAAATTTAGTATGAATAGAAAAAGATGAAAGATGTGGCCCAGAGAGCTAACAGAGTGTTTACCAAAGTACGAGTCATGCGGCAGTGGGCATTTATCAGCGCCTACTGTATGCCAGACATCATACTTACTGCTGAGAATATAAAGACGAACAGGCCATGTTCTTTGCCCCAAAAGGGGAGAAAGACTCGTAGGTGCTAAAGACAGGCCTGCCATGGTTCTTTTGGAATGTGGAGACAGCTTTGGGTCAGCACTGTGCATCATGTGTGTGTTTTCCCTTTTGGAGAATGTACTCCAGAGCATGAGTGTGTGCTGTTCATATGACGAAGACGGAATTAGAGACAGTGTTAGGGGAACCAAGGTCACGTGACAGTAGGAGCCTGATGTTTTGACTTCTAGCAGAGTGCCCGTATCTCCTGTTTCTCCTTCATTTTTAGTTTTCTTTCTTCCTTCCCTTCCCTGTAGGAAGTTCAGGATGAAATGAGGCTAATGTGTCACTAATAGATCCAAGGATGAGAGTTTATAGCCCTCCTGTTGGTGTAACTAAGGCATCCTTGACGCATCAGGCTCTAGTTCTTGATACCCTTTCAGCGTAAAGCTGTTTGGCGTCAGGTCCTCAGGAGGACATAGGATGATCTACGTCTACTTGATACCAGAGAGTAACTAATAGCCTTAACCCTCATAGGAGGCATGCGTGTGTGTGTGTGTGTGTGTGTGTGTGTGTGTGTGTGTGTGTGTGTGTGTAGAACTTACATGTCTGTGTTTTAAACTCTCTGATAATCTGAAGTTAGTTTATTTCTTTGAGTACTGTTTTTTCAAATGGGTGTGATATGGTCCACTTGGTAGACTTCTGAGGAATAAGTTATTTATAAAATGTTGAATGTAAATTGCCTAATGCAGTGCCCGGCATATGGTGGGAACGGAATAAAGGATGGTGAGTAGTATGTAGTAGATGTAGTAGAAGAAAATACAGATGCAGAAGTTTTCAGGTTTTGATTTGTCTCTGGCGCGCAGACCTTTCTTTGTGTGTTGTTCAAAGTCGATGGTGCAACTGAACTACCATCAACAAGGTGGTACTTTTGAGTTATTTTTCGGCGTTCATCCCAGTTCCTTCATTCCCTTTATACACAACCTCTTTTATTGCTGGCTACACTGTTTTCAAGATGGTAAGTTGGCATCAGAGCAGAATTCCGTGACCACCAGTGGAGGAAGCTTCCTGACTTTCATGGCAGGATCTCTAAGTGTCCTCAGCCAACCATCCTCACGGAGGTCACTGCACCAAGAGGCCAGTTCTTTCCCACCTCTGGGCCCTACCCAAATCACCACTGGTTTCCGAAGCCTATTTAGGGTAACTCGTTTTGGACAAAATATTGTTAAGATGATTATTAGAAGAATCACAACTTTGAAAAGGCAATGTGCATGTTAATATTAGCTTTCACATACCCTCTCTATAAAACATCCATCTCTAAAAATTTATATTACTAAGGCATCCCTTACATGAGAACTTATGTTCTGTTTAGTAGAGAAGTATTATAATAATTGATACCAATTCTGAATAGGTTTTCTTACCATATTATATAGATAATGCTGCATAATGGAATAAAGAGAAGTCCTTATTTTTTACTTTCTCTGTTGCTTCTTAAATATTCTCCTTCAAGTCAGGTTAGCTTAAGTGGGGGTGTTTGTTTCTCGTTGATTCGTGTTTGTGTGAATTTTTTAAAAGGAATATTAGGTTATTAAAAAGAGGACGTGAACCAAAATGTTTGCATGAATTAAGAAAAATCAATGAAAAGACACGGCTTAATTTGTGCATTCCCCTGCTGGGCTAGAAACCTACTTTCCTTTGCAGTTCCATTAGGCAGGGAGAAAACAGACCAGCTTGCATCTGTACTAGATGGAATCGAGCATCTCAGTGGTAACACAGGAAATAGGGCCTTCGTTTTTTGAACCTTCTGTAAGATATTCATGAGTTGCCCAGATAGATAGTGGTATTTTGTCATAAAAGACCATTGTGCCCTTTGTCTTTAGGATTCCACAATAACTCATTCATTCGGGCTGAGGATGCCACTTAGCTAGGAGAGGCTGGCGAGGGCCTTTCCTCTGCCTGCAGTCCTCTCCCCAGTACTGTGACGATCGCTGCGGAGGGTATCGCAGGCAGTTGCGGTCTCTGTTCCACCCTGAGTGAAGCCAGTGTGTCCTGGTGGTGGTCTTAGAAGACATCCACCATGTGGCTCAGTAAGGCACGTCCTAGATAAGAAAAACACGGCTTCTTAGTGGGATAAATGAGACCTCATCTGAAAAGCACTTTGAGCTGTTTAAGGGGTGAGACATATCCATACCCCTAAAATACTGCTCTCAGGGCTCCTGCCAAGCTACCTGCCACGTTTCCCCGACTTGCTCCGGTGCAGTCGAGTAAGCACCCTGGTTAGGCAACAAGAGGAAATGCACTTCCCGTGCCCAGTCCACACTCCCCTTTGCCAACCGGGCTGCTGAGTGTGATGCTCTCTTTGTGAAGTGGACATCTGTCTAATGGGAACTGGATTGTGACCACCAGTTCATTTTACACAGGCCACCATACAGCTGCCAGATGGTGCCCGGTCTTAGCTATTTTGCAAGTCCAGCATGGGTTGCATTCAGCTCTAGAGGTGGAAAACATGGGATCCTTCCACCAAGCCCACCTCCCTGCAAAGGAAATGCTTCCAAGAGCCAAGGCTTTGCTCTAATCTCTGTGAAGAAAGAAAAAGTCTTAAGAAAAGGTAATGAATAAATTAAAGACACACTTTTTAAATCGTATCTTTTAGGCTTTCCTCTCCACCTAATTGCACTCTAATCTGTGCTTAGGAGTACGGTTTTTAAGTGGGACATGTCAGGCTTTCATGCCACAGATTAAACCCCAAGGCAAATAAATTCGTGACAGCTTAAGAGGCAAAAAGAAGAGTCTTCGTCAAATGGCAGCGTTTGATTGTTTAACCTAGACTAATCAGTCGTTAGAGAGCCTGCCACGTGTCTTGGAGAGGACTAGAATGCTCAGGAGATAAGGGAGGGCCTGTGGCCTTGTGGCTTTCTGTTCCCCGGCGTTAGCTGAAGAGCTGCGTGAGTCTACGTGAAACTATTGGTCGGGCTGCCCTAGCAACACAGAATGCTGTGTTGACACATATTCCATCACATGCTTGCAATGAAAATGCGGTATTTTTAGAACACTTCAAAGTCAGGAAACCGTTGAAGCATATCGCGTCCTCCCCTGCCCCTCCAGCCACTTCCTCCACACCCTCGGGAAAATCACCCCCATTTTATAGAGAAGGAACCCAAGACAAAGATTAAATGATACTTGGAGCAAAGCTGATAATCCCAGGGAAAATTGCTGATCTAGCCCTAAAATCTAACACATCCTTCGGAGTAATTTTTAATGCTTCCACCACTTCTACCTAAGCCATGTGTGTTCCATATGACCTTAAATCTAAGCCTTCGTATTATATATGGAGTTCAAAAGACAAGTTAGTCTCCCATTTTCTTTCCTGGCATTCATTCAAATAAAAATAGGCACATAAGACTGTACTGCAAAAAAAAAAAAAAAAAAATTCAAAGCTTCAGACACACTTTGAAAATCTTTCAGAATTTATGACACTTATTAAGTATCTTGCATGCAGCTAGCTTATATTGCTTGTTAGAAGACTGTCTTTTCTGTCTCTGAAATTTCTGTGCCTAGCTCAGTGGCTGGCATGGAATAGCCATTCAAAATTAGCTGAAAATTGAATGAACGAAGTAAATCCTTCCTCTCTCTGATCCAATATCAACTTACCCATTTTTACAGAGTTACTACTCTATGAAGCAAAGATGCTTTTACTCATTCTTACAACATGTTTCGAGAGCCTTACCTGCTAGGTAGTGTGCACCGCCTTGGGGATAGAAAGACAAAAGGTGTGAGGCTGGGCGTGGTGGCTCAGGTCTGTAATCCCAGCACTTTGGGAGGCCAAGGTGTGAGATCGCTTGAGGCCGGGAGTTCGAGACCAGCCTGGGAAACATAGCAAAACCTTGTCTCTACCGAAAAAATTAGCTGGGTGTGGTGGTGCACACCTGTAGTCCTAGCTGCTTGGGAGGCTGACGCAGGATGATTATTTGAGCCCAGGTGTTTGAGATTATGGTGAGCTATGACGATGCCACTGCACTCCAGCCTGGGTGACAGAGTGAGACCCTGTCTCTTAAAAAAAAATAAAAATGAAAAGGACAAAAGGGTGTGGCCCAGGTTCACAGGGACCTGGAGCATGTTGGGGGTAAAGCGGGGTGGGGCACATGAGGGTGTGTGTGTGTCAGTGTTGTGGGGAAGAGAGTCTGTGACATCCTTCTTTTTATGTTTTTTTTCCTGAAAGCTCTCTGACCCAATAAAGGTTAAGAACAACTGCAGAGTACAAATAGGAGGAAGGAACATCAGAGTTGTCCAACTTGTGTAGGGTCTTGACAGGTGCATACTACAATTCAAACCTTCGAATAGTAAAGCTTATTAGGTGTTGGGTAAAGGTTACACCCACCCTTAGCTCTCAAAAGAGTGTCAGAATCAAAAAGCGTTCTCTCTGCCCTCTAGCCCCAAGTCATCTCTGTCAGCAACTCCAAAATATGCAGGGCTGGGAGGTTTGTTACATAAGGCTGTGTTTTTTGGCTTGTTTATAGTCCTCAGTCACTTGTGGCCAAAAGGAAAAAAAATAGATCAAGGAAGTGAAAGAGTTTTATAAATTGTAAAACTCCATACAGAGGTGAGGCATGATGTTTGGTCGTTTGATTTTCCTGGTTTTGGTTAATCTCCATGCCATGGTTACCTTTTGTTTACCTTTTAGCTACCAAATAAAACACCAGGTTCCCAGAAAGCACTGGTGGCAGTGCGTGGTGTTGTGGTTGAGAACACGGCCTGGAGATAAAGTGCCTCTTCTCATCCCGCCCAGACCACCACCTCTTTGTGACCTAAAGCCATTTACTTGACTTCTCCAAGCCTCAGTTTCCCCATCTGCAAAACGAACAGAGTTGTTAGGCACATTAAGAGAGGTGTTACAGGTAGAGCGCTGAGAACAGTGTCCCGCACTCGGTAAGCTGCCGTTACTACGCCCGGTCTACTCCTGATGAGGAAACTAAAGTGTGTAGAAGTTAAGTGAGCCATTACCGCCTGACATTATCTCCCGTGACACCTCTGGTATAGTCTGCATTGAAAAATATAATAATTGTCCTTCTAGTAAAAGCAATCAGCCACCTGAGAAATCAGTTCTCGGTAGTATTGACAATAATAATAACAACTGATAGCTAGATGCAGTACTTGCTGTGTGCCGGGCCCTATACTAAGGGTTTAATATACCTTGTCTTGTTATAATGAATATCCTCACAGCAATCCTGTGAAATAAATACTATTTATTGTGCCCATTTTACAAAGGAGAAAGCTGAAATTTACAAAACTAACACATCTAAGCAAGTGGAAGACGTGGAATTGAGACCTAAGTAGTTCGCCCATAGAGTCCCAGCTCCTAAGTCGTACGTTGTTCTGGTTCCGGAGTTCCTGTAGCATGGACCCGGGCTTGTCTCTATGCCTGACGTCCGTGATTGTCGCACCGAAGTTACCTGTTTCATTTCAGAATGCATACGCCTCTCAAGTATGAGTTGTCTTTGATGCCTCTGTTTCTACCACTTAGCATAGTGTGTGGAAACCAGTAGGTGCTTAATGTTTGCTGAACTGTACTGAATTATTCCATGAACACTCCTTGCATTTCTTGCTCACATTTCTGAGTCCTGCCATTTCTGCCACCTGGGGGTATTGCTGCTGCTTCCCAGTTCGGACTGGTTCCGTCCTGGCCTTTCAAGGCCGGTGCAAAAGCCATTTCATCCGTAACGGCTCTTCCTCCTGGACACCGCAGCAGAGAGTAACGTCCTACTGCGCTCAAGTCCCTGTGACCTTTTGTAGCCCTTTCACTGTGCACAGTGCTTTCTGTGTCGTGCCGCAGTCATGTATGCACTCGTCTTATTGAACTTTAAGCGTCATGTAATCGGGCTATTTTAGTCCATTGGTATACATTATAGAACTTTAGAGAATTTAACACAGCACCTTAAAACAGTCATAAACGTATTCTGATGGAGAGACTGCAAGGCATTCGAGGGAAAAGGATATTTTTTTCCCACCAACCTACGTTCCACCTTTTTTTCCTCCTCTTTCTTTCCATGGCACGTTGAGATAGAGCACCCAATGGCATTCCTGGTTTTGAATCAGCTGGTGGGCACTCTATGGAGCATGAAAAATATTGTTTCAGCTGAAGCCACGGAAGTAAGAGAATCATTTTAGGGTGTCACCGTAGTGTGAAAAGCTTTGACATTTAAGATAAAATAAGGAAGGAGAAAAACAGTTGACTCTGTAGTTGGCGTCTCTTGCCAAGCAGAGGCTCTGAGCCCTCTCAGCAGTGCGCTCACCTGAAACCCCGCCAGACTTACAGATGTTTCCTCTGGCTCTGGTGTGAAGAACCACACTGCAGTTCTCGGGAACAGCTCTGTTCTGGCAGGGACCGATGCAACAGGGAGTGGGGCAGCGAGCAGAGAAATGACTTCAGGGGTCTTATCCCTTTCTAGTTGCTTAGATCCTGCGACGCACGTTGCCTTTTTCCTCTGAGTTTTCATACATCACTTTATTCCCTTAGCGCCAACACATACAACCTTTTTATGAGGCTGGGAAAAGTCCACTTAGCTGAGCACATATTTGGAACTCTCTAAGGCGATGACACATGCTTCGCCCCTGGTTGGGATCCTAGAGGTTCCCCCAAGGTCATGTGTGGGTGAATGGAGCTCTTCCAGGCTTGGGTCTTCGTTGGAGGACTCAGATTATAACACGGAGAAAAACTTATTTTAGGGACCAGGGAGGAAATAGATTCAAGGGGAATGAGGAAGAAGGACGAGGTGGAAATCAGCATGGCAATTCCAGGGGCTGATGTCTCTTACCTCTCACGTCTCTCCCCAGGTTCTAAACTGCCCCCTGGAAGTAGCTGTTCTGCCAGCGTGCAGCTTGTCTGCAGCTGAACTCGTTATCAGTTCTTCCTTTGGTTCTCCCTGTTGGTGTTACAATGGTGCCACCTTCCTTCCCGTCACCCAGTCTCACAGTCTTGCACTGTCCCTGCCTCCTGCCTTTCCTTGCCTTCATGTCCAAATCTTAGGAATTTGAGTCTTTTATATTCTTAGACCTGTTCCGTCCATTCCTCCTAGCACTATCATTTGTACCCATGTTCTTAGAATATTGCAGTAGCCCTTGATCCGGTCTTTTTCACGGCTTTATTGATGCATGATTGATACGCAGTAAACTTCACATGCTTAAAGTGTGAAATTTGATAGATTTTGACATACACACACACACACACACACACACACATACACATGAAACCATTTCCATTTCTGCAATCAAAATAACAGACTTACTTAGCACCCCCGAAAACTTCCTCAGGCGCCTCTGAAACCCCTTCCTCCCCACTCACCAATGACCAATCTGCTTTCTGTTCCCTGTGTGTTAGTTTCCTTTTCCTGGAATTTTCTATAACTGCAGTCAGGCAGCATGTACTTTTTATAGTCTGCCCTCTTTCATGACTCAGTATCAATAGTTCACTTGTGTCAACAGTTCATTCCGTTCTGCTGCTGAATAGCATTCTATAGCAGGGGCATACCACGGTTTATCCGTTCTTCTCTTGATGAATATTTGGGTTGTTACCGGTTCCTGACTATAAAAAAAAAAAAAAAAGCTGCTGTGAACATCCATGTACAAATATTTGTAGAGATGTGGTTTTGTTTTTTGTAGCTTAATATCTAGGAATGGAACGCCTGCATCATATAGTAGGTTTATGTTTAATTTTAAAGAAACTTCCAGACTGTTTTCTAAAGCGATTGTGCCATTTAACATTCCTACCAGCAGTGTATGAGAGTTTCACTTCCTCCACATCCTTGCCAACACTTGGTGTGATCAGGATTTCTAATTTTAACCATTCTCATATGCGAATAGTGGTGTGTGTCGTCGTGGTTTTAATTTTCATTTGCCTAGTGATGCTCAGCATCTTTTCATGTATTTATTTGATACCTGTGTATCTTCCTGGGGGGAACATCAGTTCAGATCTTTTGCTTGTTTTTAATTGGGTTGTTGCCTTACTGTTGAGTTTTGAGAGTTCTAGATATGCTCTGTATTCAGGTGCTTTATCAGATACACGTTTTGCATATGTTTGCTGCCAGTCTGTGTGTGGTCTTTTAGTTCTGTACATGTCTTTTAAAAAAGCAGTTTTCAATTTTGCTGAAGCCTCATTTATCAATTTGTTCTTTCACTGCTTTTGCTTTTGGTTTTATATCAAAGAAAACCTAACTGAAGGTCACACAGGTTTTCTCCTAAATTTTTTCTAGAATTTTTATAGTTTTAGGCTTTACACTTTGGTCTAGGATGTATTTTGAGTTAATTTTTGTATTCTGCATGAATACTTTATTGAAATTCACTTTTTTGCATGTGAATATCCAGTTGTTCCAGCGCCATGTGTTCTTTCCCCATTGAATCTGTTCTTCAGTGATCACCTTTGTACCTTTGTTAAAAATCAGTTGTCCATCTGTGTCAGTTTATTTCTAGACTGTGATCTGTTCCATTGATGTTATTTGTCTATCTTTGAATCAATACCACAAGTACTACATTGCATTGATCACTGCAGCTTTATAACCAATCTAGAAGTCAGATACTATTAGTCTTCTTTTTCCTAAGTTGTTTTGAGTGTCCGTATGAATTTTAGAATCATTTGGACAGATTTTTACAATAAAAACTTACTGTGATTCTGATTGGGAATGTGTCAAATCTATCTGGCAATTTAGAGAGAATTGACATGTTAGCAACGTTGAGTCTTCCAACCCAGGAAATGGTGTCTTTCTCCATTTACTTAGGTCTTCTTTACTTTCTCTCACCAGTGTTTTATAGTTTTCAGCATACAGGTCTTTGTACATCCCTTGTCAGATTTATCCCTCAGTATTTTATATTTCCAGTGTTCTTCTGAATAAAAATCTCTTATTTGCTCTTTCCAGTTTGTTACTAGCATGTAAAAATACAATTGATTCTTATATGTTAATTATGTATCCTGCAACTTTGCTAAACTCATTAGTTCTAGTAGCTTTTTGTAGGATTATATTACGTTTTCTACATGGATGGTTATGTCATTTGCAAATAAAGACAGTTTTACTTCCTTTCCACTTAGGTGTCTTTTTTTTTTTTATTGCCCGTTTGTACTGACTAAAACTTCCAGTGTGGAGTTGAGTATAGAAGTAGTGAGAGAAGACATCATTGTCATGTTCTTGATCCTAGGGAAAAATTGTTCTTTCGCTGTAAAGTATGATGTAAGCCATAAGTTTTTCATAGATACCCTCTATGAAGGGCATTCCCTTCTATTCCTGTTTTGCTGAGAATTATTATGAGGAATGGATGTTCAGTTTTTTTTATTCAGATGCTTTTTTGGCATCTATTCAGATGATCATACGGTTTTCTGTTTTAGTTTGTAAATAGCGTATATCACATTGATTTTTTTTTTTTTTAATGTTAAGCCAGCGTTGTGTTGCTAGGATAACCCCACTTGGTCATGATAGTTTTATTGGTTTCTATTTGCTCAAATTGTGTTTAGAATTTTTGCATCTGTGTTGAGGAAGAATATTGTTCTGTAGTTTGCTTATAATTTCTTTGGCTGGTTTTGGTATAATGTAATCCTGGCATCATAGAGTAGTAAGTTGTGAATTGTTCTGTCCTCTCCAATTTCCTGGAAAAGTGTGTATAAAGTTGCATTATTACTTCCTTCATTGTTTGGTAGAATTCATCACGTAAGTCATTTGGGCCTCAGGTTTTCTCTGTGAGAAGGTTTTTAACTAAAAATTCTGTTTCTCTCTTTTGAAGAATATGTCTACTTGACCTAAGTTACCAAATTTATTGGCATAAAACTATAATATTCTCTTATCCTTTTAGTATCTATACTATCTGTAGTGATGTCATCTCTTGTATTCCTGATACTGATAATTTGTGCTTTCTCTTTTTTTTCCCTTCGTCTGAATTGAAGTTCTCAATTTTGTCTACTCAACTAGCCTTTGGTTTTATTGATTTTTTTTAAATTGTTTTTTGTCTTCTACTTTATTGGTTTTCACTTTAATTTTTATGCCATTCTTTTGCTTACTTTGGGTTAATTTCCTCTCTCTAGTTTTTTAAGGTGAAAGCTGAGGTTATTGATTTGAAATCTTTCTTCTTTTCTGATGAAAGCATTTAATGGTATATACTTCCTCCTAAGTACTGCTTTCCCTACATCCCACAAATTCTGATATGTTGTGGTTTCATTTTCATTTGGTTCAAAATACTTCCTAATTTCTCTTTTGATTTCTTCTTTGACCCATGGATTACTCAAAGTATGCCATTTAGTTTCCAAATACAGGTTGAGAATCCCTAATCTGAAAATCTGAAATTTGAAATACTCCAAAATCTGAAACTTTCTGAGCAGCAGCATTATGCTCAAAGGAAATGCTCATTGGAGCATTTCAGATTTTAGATTTTCAGGTTAGGGATGCTCAACTGGTCAGTATAATGCAAATATTCCAAAATGCAAAAATATTCCAGAACACTTATGGTGCCAAGCCTTTTGGTTAAGGAATACTCAACCTGTATTTGAGAATTTTTCAGAAATTATTCTATTATTGATTTGTAATTTCATTGTTGTCAGGGAACATCCCTTGTTTGAGAACTCTTAAGTTTCTTGCGAATTACGTGATGCCTTATAACATGACCTGTCTTGGTAAACAGTCTGTGTATATTTGAAAAAAAAATATGTATACTGCTGTTCTTGAACTGAGTGTTCTATAGAAGTCCATTTAGTTGATACAGTTGTACAAATCTTCTGTATCTGTACTGATTTTCTGTATACTTCTATCAGTTATTAAGAAAAGCTATTGAAATCTCCAGTTATCATTGTGGATTG